>NW_008355642.1:3350905-3374285 GCF_000622305.1 Nannospalax galili
TATGTGTGTAGAACCTGCATGTGTGTAAGTGCACCCATGTTATGCAATGCCCAAGGAGGACAGAAGAAGGCATCAGATCCCTGGGAGTGGAGTTATGCATGGTTGTTAACTGCCCTCTTGGGTGCTGGGAATCAAACCCAGGTCTTCTATAAGAGCAGTCAGTGCTCTTAACTGCTGAGCCATCTCTCCAGCTCATGACTAATGTATTTATATCATTTCCACCTGTCATTCTCTCCTCTACAACTTTTCTCTCATTCACCCAACTCCTTCTCAATATCCTGACTTCTTTAATTATTATTAAGTATACACACACACACACACACACACACACACATATACCTTACTAAATACATTTAGTGATGCTAATATATATGTGCTTAAGACTGACCACTTGGGATTAGGTTACCTCTCAAGGAGCTCATCAGTAGAGAAACCTGATTCTTTCTCTCTGCAGCAATTAATTTTCTATAGCTATTTACATCTAAAGGTGTAACCTTGTGAAATTTCCCCCATTCACATTGGCATGTAAGCAACACATTGGGTGTTGTCATTATGTAGGTCTTGTTTAGGCAACAATATAATTGAGATTTTAGGGATGCAGCTTCCCTGTCATGTCTGGAAGACACTCTCTAGCAGCAGGCATCCTGGTCCTCTGGCTCTTACATTCTCTCTGCCCCCTCTTCCATGATGTTCCTTGAGCCTTAGGTGTAGAGTTATTTTTTTAGATATTTCAATTGGGACTGGGTACCCCACAGACACTTAATCTCTGCATTTTAACAAGTTTTGTCTCTCTGTAATAGTCTTCATCTGTTGCAAAAAGAAGCTTCCTTGATGAGTGGTGAGAGCTACACTAATCTGTGGGATTAAGGATAAGGTTTTGGAATACAGTTAGAAATTGTATTTGTTTAGGGAAATGGCAGTAGTAGGTTCTCTAGGGTCTACGACCTCTCCAGCCGTTGATATTTTTCTAGGTTTAGAGTACCAAGCATGAATCCGCTCCTGTGGAGCAGGGCTTATGTCAAATTAGACATTGTTGGTTACTCACAAGAAAAAGATTACCACTATTGCACTAGTTGGGATATCTTGCTGGGCTTGTCATTGTTGTTGTGGTGCTGTAATGCCACAATACAGTAATGCTTGAATAAATAAAGCCTGACACTTAGTATTCATTTAAACCAAGAGTGGGGGTCCAAACTGTTCTGAGAACTTGTTCCTTTAGATTTCTGATGGAACTATGCTTTCAAACAAAAGCCATCACTCTGTATTAAAACAGAAATCCAGCCTGAGATGTGCAAGTAAAAGCAGACTCTTATCAGAAAAGGTTTTTGCCCATTCTGACCCCTATTGGTCTAAAACTGTACACATAAACACAGATTGTATCAATCTATCCACACTTATTGTTAAAACACAACGTGGGATAATATTCATTGCTTCCAATAACTAATAGCTCCTTCTCGCAGCACTTTTGATATTCACAACACACACACACACACACACACACACACACACACATTGTTCTGGGACAAAAGAAAGAAGGGTCATGAGGGATTAAAGCTCTATGTTTAGGTTACAGAAGGATCTCAAGGCATAGTAAACTTATTTATATTGTAAGCAAGCTCAGCTAGTATCCTAGAAGTCATTCCCACAGTTGTGGTTTGTAGGCTTTTCTGCTGGGTAGGACTGTTGATTGCTTTTCTCCCTTGGCAGCTTGCATAGCAAGTTCAGATATTATGAGAGCTGGTTCTCAGGGAGGAGGCTTCTAGGCCAGTTCTATCTGGATTCCTCCAAGTCCTGTATCTAAAGTGTGTGTTGTCTTCAGAAATATAGCTTACTATTAAATTCTGGGAGGCAATCAAGGATGATAGCAACAGCATATGTTGCTTGGGAATCTCCTTGACTACCCTGATGTACACTTAGAAGGAAGGTTTCCTATGCCTGGCACTGGGGTTTTTGTTAGATAGCCTACAGTTCTTGTAAAAGCATTACCACCCTCTGTTGTGTAACTTCATTTAAATAAATAACATGTATACATGCATATGTAATATATAATGTATATATATATAAACTATGTTTATAAACAATGTTTCCATGTTTTTAAAACATCCTTGGTGTTACTTATCTCTCCTTCCCACTTTTCACTGTGTATCACCTCCCTCCTCTCTCCTTAGTTAAAGAACCCCCATGTTTTTCATCTCCCCTTGATATTCCTTTATTTTAATTAATATATGTATTTTTATTATACGTATGAATGTTTTAACTATGTATATGTAAGGGCAAGACATATGAGCAATGCCTACAGAGAATAGAAGAGGGTGTCTGATCTCCTGGAACTGGAATAACAGATTGTTGTTAGCCGCCATGTGGGTACTGTGAATTGAACCAATGATCTCTGAAAGAACGGCAAGTGTTCTTAAGTGCTAAGCCATCTCTACAGAGCCATACCTGCATTTTGATTACGAATTTAGGCATATGGCTTCTGTTTTGAGAAGAAAATGGCATAAATTTGCATTCCAGTTTTTGTACTAAGAGATTTCCCTCCGAAATACAAATTAAATATCCTGAAAATAATGCAATGAAATAGCCTAATAGAATTTTACAAAAACAGACTAAATCTATGTGAAGCTTCTTTATGAGCATATTTTCATGTCTCAATATCGAAAAATAACAAATCTTAAAATAATTTATAATCAAAACATTATGTATTCTTGTGTAGTTTTACACAATATTTTTATCAAACATTAGTGATTTCATCGTTTTATACTGTTTTATTAACTGACATAAAGTGTAGTTTAGTGATAACAGTCCTTAAAACATTTACAATTTATAGATAAATTTGTTTGAATTTAACTAAAATATTTAAGTTATAATCTATTTATTCCACATAGGTTACAAAATGAACTCCATTACTCAAGGGTTTAAAAAACCAGATAACAATAAAAACCAAGTAATTGTAATACACATGCCAACCACTAGATGCCACTTTCCATACAGTTATTAATGAGCAGCCAAAAGGAAATTGCCCTAATTAGACATCTGGTCAGTGGAACAACATTTTTTAACCAATATTTATTATTGATATGGTGCCTAATAAGCACACAACACAATAGTAGGTCTGCAAGAGATACAAAAATTGTGTAGATGTGGGTGGTGCCATAAAAACCTTGCAATCTACTTTTCAAAAGTCTAAGCATGAACAAAGGGAAAAAAATAGAATTAAAACTAAATGGAATAATTGTTACAGCAGTAATGGGAAAAGTACTAAGATACAAGGAATATATACTGATTTACTTTAGTATATGAATCACGAGGAGACTGGATAAATCATTACTCTAGGGCTACTTTCTCATTTACAATATAACAGAAACGAATCATGTGATCTTTGTTTTAGGAAGATCAGCTGTTCCTCATCTAGCAGCAATCAGTTGTCAATATTCCTTTAGATAAGATTGGGGTCTGCTGTTCATTTCCCCAGTTCTATGCTGGGTTACTGTCTGGGAGTCTCTTGGGCCACACTGGCCAACAACTCAAAGGAAGGTATCTCCTATCTGGCATTGTTTCTTGTTATGTAGGCTTTATACACATGGACTCTTAAAGAAATATACTAATCACTTTAGATTTTCATTATACTTTCCTTTTGGGTGTTTAAGACCATACAGTTGGCCCAGATAAACCAATTTATTTTTACTTTTAAAGTCGTTTGAGGTTCTGTTCCTCAGGGGTCACATGGACTTGGAAGGAGGCCCTGGCTCCTTTCTTTTACCAATTCCATCTATGTGAAGATAACTCAAAGGTCCCACTCAACCATGGCTGCCTTCACTTGGAAGCCTGGAGATAATGTTTCCTCTGTGTTGACCCTCCTCTTTGTAGACTGGACACTGGTTCAATTCCATCTAGTGGGGTCTCCATGGCCTCCCTGAACAAGAAGACAAGTGACTCGGCACAGTTATAGGACATTTTGAGAGATGCTCCATAGTCCCCTGGAACTTAGTGGACCTTGGAGCACAAAGAGGAAAAACTGCCCTTAAGTCCCTCTGACCAGATTAGTATACACCTCAAAGTATGGCTGTTAAACAGCCAAGAACGTTGGTTCCACCTGTCTGGTACTTTTAATTACCATGTGCTTGGGCAAAGACGAAATGTTCTCAGATAAACGTTGACTAGACATATATTTTGCTCCTTAAACTACTTGTATGTATAATTTGTCAGTAGGTTGTTGGACTAATATGGTTCCGTGTAGTTTTTTTTTTTTTAAGCTACCTAGGCATTATTTATCTCTCTCACTGTCTATCCTTTCCACCATGGTTTCCCCATTTAAGGTGCTCTCATTTCCTCCATTTCTCCCTTAATAATACCCTTCTCCTATGTTCCCACCTCTCTTGAGCTCCTTCTTTCCCTGTATCCCCAAGGTTCTTTATATAATCCTCCCTCACCCCTCCCATTTAAATAACCCAATTTTTATCCATATTTCCCTTAGTAATATCTGTTTCCTACTTTTATTCTCTCTCCATCATGTAAATGTACAACATTTTCATTATCCACTGGTCGGTTGAGGGACATTTACATTGCTTCCACGTCTTAGCTATTGTGAAAAGAGCAGCAACAAACATGGATGTACAACTGTCTCTGCAATAGGATGAGTTCTTTGGGTATATGCCAAGAAGTGGTATAGCTGGGCCAAATGGTAGGTTCATTTGGAGTTTTTTAAGAGTTCTCCACACTGCTTTCCATAGGGGTTGAATGAATTTGAAATCCCACCAGCAGTGGATGAGCATTCCCCTTTCCTCACATCCTCTCCAATTTGGTAGCATTTGTTCTCTTGATCTTAGCCGGTCTGACTGGGGTAAGATGAAATCTTAAAGTGGTTTTAATTTTCATTTCCCTAATTGCTAATGATGTTGAACACCTTTTAAGGCACTTCTTAGCCATCTTTGTTTCTTCTTTTGAGAACTCTCTGTTCAGCTCCTTAGCCCATCTTTTAATTGGGTTGCTTGCTTTCTCGATTCTTTATTTTTTGAGTTCTTTATATATTCCGGATGTTAAACCTCTGTCAGATGTGTTGCTGGTGAAGATTTTCTCCCACTCTGTGGGTTTTCTCTTCACTTCCTTGGTTGCTTCTTTTGATGTACAGAAGCTTTTTAGTTTAATGAGGTCACATTTGTTGAAGAATCACCAAGTTTTAAAAAAACTGAGTTGTGCCAGGCATGGTGATGCACGCTTTTAAACCCAGCATTTGGGAGGTAGAGGCAGGTGGATTTCTATGAGTTTGAGATCAGCCTGGTCAACATAATGAGTTCCAGGCCAGCTGAGAATACAGGGAGACCCTGTCTCAAAAAGACCTAAATAAATAAATAAATAAATAAATAAATAGAAATAAAAAACTGAGTGGTATCAATAACTATCAAAGTTATAGTTAAGAAAGACAATTCCCTTGAGCCTGAAACTATTAATATGATTTGGAAGGACAAGTAGAAAGCCCTTTTAGAGCAAAAACAAAACAAAGCAAAAACATTTAAAAGGCTTCCTAAGTTGATATGTAAAAAATAATAAGGAACTGTGATGTGTTGACTTATTTTTGAGGCAGAGTTGTACTACATATACCAGATGACACGGAACTCCTGATACTTCTGTTTCAGCCTCTCAAATCCTATCTTCATCTTTCAATTCTGTGGGAAAAATGACTTCTGCAAAAACAAAACAAAGCAAAAACATTTAAAAGGCTTCCTAAGTTGATATGTAAAAAATAATAAGGAACTGTGATGTGTTGACTTATTTTTGAGGCAGAGTTGTACTACATATACCAGATGACACGGAACTCCTGATACTTCTGTTTCAGCCTCTCAAATCCTATCTTCATCTTTCAATTCTGTGGGAAAAATGACTTCTACAAAATCACTGACAATTGTTAATGCAAGGTAACAATGGAACTATAGTTATCTTTAAATTTTTTATTTCAGGAGAAAAAAATCAAAATAAAATCTAAGGGACATTATATTATCCCACATGAAAACATATCTTAAAAGTATGACAGTTGCCAGGCATGGCGGCACATGCCTTTAATCCCAGAACTTGGGAGGCAGAGGCAGGTGGATCTCTGTGAGTTCAAGGCCAGCCTGGTCTACATAGTGAGTTCCAGGACAGCTGGGGCTACAGGGAGACCCTGTCTCAAAAAATACCAAAAAAAGTATGACAATTAAAATAGTATGGAATCACCCAAAAAACAAGAATATTAAAGAAACAAAATAGAAAATTCAGAAAAAGGTGTGTACAAACACAAACACACAGGCCAACTGTATGCTATATGAGCATATAGTTGATCCTTGATGTTGGCACATCATAACAAATCACTCAATATACATATTTTATGATAAATACAGAAGAGAATAAATTTAGATCCTAGAGTATTACAATAAAAAATAAAGATTAGAACATAATCTGGAATGCTTTGGTCCAAGATTCTTTGGCATTTTATTTTTCTAATTTGATATATTTGCATATACACAATGAAATATCTTAGGGGAAAGACTGAAGTCTAAACATAAAACATATTTAGATTTCATATACACATTATATAAGCATCCTGAAGGTATTTTTTTCTGGTATGAGTGATTAACCACAGGGGCTTTAGGCTTGATAGGCAAATGCTCTACCACTGAGTTACCTCCTCAGCATACATAATGCCTTAAATAATTTTAAACATAAAACAAAGTTTCATTATGGAACTTTCTCTTTCTGCTGTAATCAAAATAGTAAAACGATTTCAAGTTTTGAATCATTTTCAATTTCACACTTTTAGTAGAGATGTTTAATTTGACATAGATATTAGACAGAAGTAAAAGTATTTTTAAATATTGTTATTTTATTTTTATGTGTAAGTGTATATTGCCTGTATGTTAGTGCACCCTTGTTGTGCAATGCCCACAGAGGTCAGAAGAGGGTGTCGAATTTCCCTGGAACTGGAGCTATGGATGGTTGTTAGCAACCACGTGGGTGCTGGGAATCAAACTTAGTTCCTTGCAAGAGAAACCAGCATTCTTAACCACTAAGCCATCTCTCCAGTCCCAGAAGCAGCAATGTAATAAAATTTCTGTATGTATTAAGATCCTGTAAAAAAACATTTTCCAATTCTAGGAACACATTCTAGAGATTCTATTTCAGTAAGGCATAGAGTTTTAAAACAGAATATGCAATTTTCACTTTTTTCTTATTGATAGAATTTAAACATACTTATGAAGTATAATGTGAAGGACAATGGAGGGAAGGAGGGAGAGAAAGCCAGTCAATGGGTATAACACTATAATCTGATAGGAGGAATAAACTCTGGTGTTCTACAACACAAAAAATGTTGGGGGCTTCAATGTCCCACATTTTATATAAAATAAATACAAAAGCAAGACAAAAGAGCAACAGAGAAATAGGTTGCTGAATAACAGGGCAAACCACCCCTATCTAACACATTTTTCAACATTCAACCCAATAATATATATAATCTTCTCAAGCATGCATAGGACAGTGTCCAGGACAAACCACACATTAATTTATCAACCATCGAAAGTATGTTTTTGAGCCCTGGTTAGATAAGAAATAGATTACATTAAAATATTAATACTGGATAATAAAATATTGGATACTCACAAGAATTTTTTAAAAAAGAAACAATTGCACCTAATTAATCAATGGATCAAATCATAAGATATATTAAAATATTTTGAGATGAATGACAATGACATGAAAAATACTCAAAGGTTTGGCAAATACTTAGAATATCAATGGTTCCAAATGCTTACACTTATAACAAGATGACAAATAAATACCCCCACCTCTTTATCCATTAGAAAAAGTGAGAATACTAAACCTAAAGCAAATAGAAGGAAGGAAATAATGGAAATTTGAGCTGATCTCCCTTTTAGAAGCTCCCAGTAGGTCTTTCGCTGTGACAAATTGAGCTGTCAAGAAGGAGTGGAATAAAAACACTGCTTTTGGGTGAAGTAGAAATTTGTGTTGTTTTACTTCAATTGGTATTGTGACAAGAAAAAAAAATTTGAACTGAAATAAATGAAATGTAGAATAAAAAAAGTAGAGACAATCATCAAAACCACAAGCTGATTTTTAGAAAAGATGAGGAAAATTTTCAAGTCATCATCATGGAAGGAAGGGAGGGAGGGAGGGAGGGAGGGAGGGAGGAAGGAAGGAAGGAAGGAAGGAAGGAAGGAAAGAAGGAAAAAAGGAAGGAAGGATTCGAATTACTAAGGTTAGGAACAAAAGAAGAGATATAAATTGAAGGAAAATTGTTCAACTTGGTAAAAAAGCACCCACAGCTAACATCATACTCAATACTAACACTAAACATTTTCTTATAAGGGAAACAAAGTAAAATTAAGAAGGAAAAGCTATTAATATTCACATATGAGATAGTCTTTTGTCCCCAAATTCCTATTAAAGCTAATAAATAAAGTCAGCAAAGTTACAAAGTATAAGATCAATACTCAACATTCAATTATATTTCTACACAGTAGTGTGAAATCAAGTAAAATATTCATTTAAAAGAGCATGAGTTTGACTTACATATGACCACTGGATGGGCTGACTAGATGCCAGTGGACACATTCACACTGAAGGACATTTGGGTACAAACACCTGAACAAATAGGGACTCAGAGTGTATGGCAGAGTGTATAAGGTTCAGTGGGGGAATAGAGGGGAGACATTGATGAGGAGGGGGTCTGGATTTGAGTGGGAAATGTATGAAATTTTAAAAACTCATTAAAATATATTTAGAAAAGGATAAACTGAAGACATTCAAAACACATACCATGAAAATGGCAAAACATTAGGATAATTAAGAGAATGCCTAAATAAATGGAAAGAGATCCCATGTTCATAGATTAGAAGTTCATGTGTTACTTTTTGGGGGGAGGGGGGACAGGGTCTCCCTGTAGCCCCAGCTGTCCTGGAACTCACTATGTAGACCAGGTTGGCCTTGAACTCACAGAGATCCGCCTGCCTCTGCCTCCCAAGTGCTGGGATTAAAGGCGTGTGCCACCACGCCCGGCCCTTGTGTTACTTTTTAAAAGTGAATGTTACCATCCTCAGAGGGTTAAGATGGTGATAGCCCTCATATTTTTCTGTAGATTCAAGGCAATGTTTATAAAAATTCTGTGCATTTATTTTTGCAAAAATTTACAAGGCATTATTAACATTAATATGGAATCTCACATAGAACTGTAAGAAATCCTAAAACCAAAAGCAACAAAGATCAATGTGGTTCTACCATGAAGATAAACATAGGTTAACAGAATAGAATTAAGAAAGTCATTCATCAAGAGTAAATATTTTGTACAACATTGCCAAGCAGAGCTGTGAATGGGAGTATATACCTCTAGACCCAGCATTCAGGAGGCAGTGGCAGGAAGAACAAGAGTTTAAGGCAGCCTCGTTACATAGTAAGTTTGATATCAGCTTAATTTGCATGGAACCATCTTGGAAAAAACAAAACAAAACAAAAAATGCAAGTACGTTCAATGGGGGGAAAAAACAATATTGTCAAAAATAGTGCCTGGGAAAAATAAAAAAAGAAATAAAAATTTAAAAAATAGTAGTGGGACAACCACAGACCCCATTCTCATACTGTACATGAAAATTAACTTAAAATGGATAAAAAATACTTAAAATTATAAAATTCTGAAAACACTGAAGTGCATATTCTTGATTTCTGTCAAGAAAGTCAAACCTTCTTAGATGAAATTTTGAAAGTACAAGTAACAAAAATTTCAATAGACAATAGATTGGGGAATGAGAGGGTAGGGCAGACTAGGGAGTAAAAGGAAGGATACTTAACCTCGGAGGCCTTTTGAAAGAGTCATATGGAAACTTGCTATAGAATATTCTTTCAATGTAAACATATACAATATAAAGAGCTTAAATGTAGATACCCTATAGCAGGTTCAGCAACCCTAATAAACACCACAGGTTATCAAATGCAAAGCCAAATATCAGGAATGGACTCTGTCTTTTGGAGGTGTTAACCACAGAGAGCCTATAGATCCTCACACAATACTGGCTATGGCCATTGCACTTGGTTACCCACAAGACACTGATAGTAAGACACTGTTATTGAAGTTACTACATACCTGAGTCACAGAACACAGAAGAATCAAGCTGGTACTGACCATGAAGCTACATCTCTGCTGGGCAGCACTTATAGTACTAAAACGTGTGTGCATGTTACTGACAGAGAAATTAATCATCAGTCTTCTGCAGGTGTGAATCTTGTAAGCTACAATATTGACTGGCCTGGCAAAATTTCCCCTTTACTGCAGTAGTGGCATGAATGTTATGGAAGTAACCAACTACCTTCTGTTTGGATTTTAGGCCCACTTAACAAGATGGAGTCCTTACCTGACACTGTTATCAGGGCCAAAAACCTGTGGCTAGACAGGTTGCAGACCATAGAAGAGAATTTACTATTATTAGTCTGCTAAATAAACAAATATTAAACTGACTTATAATAACTTACTGTTAAACACATAGATTAGTAAATCTCTCAACTCTCACCAGAAAAGAGTCTTCTTGCAGTAGATGGCAATTATCCATAGACACACAAATAATCAATGTGCAAGAGAATAACAGACTTCACAGTACCCAGCAATAAAATGGGACACCTATATCAGAGCCTCTCTTCCCAAGGGGATCATTGGAAAACAGGGAGCAGAAAGATTGTAAGAGCCAGAGATGATAGATGAAAACAAGGAAATTGGGTTGTCCGGACACTACAGAGCAGTTGCACATATGAAACCTCAGCACTTGTGACAGCATGAGACCTGTTCGCACTCAAGCCAGAAAAAAATCCCAGCATAGTTGGGGGAAGTGGGCAAAAAGGCCTAGTTCTAGTTGAGGATCTGCTGCCAACTGATGGCTTCATGGAGAGGGAGAGTCAGTTTTCCTTACTGCTATGATGCCTGGTAGGTTGACCAGACTCCAAGGCATAGACCCACACTCAAGAGCACTTAGGAAACACAGATTCAACAAGATAGGCCTTTTAAAAATCCTAGAATCATATTAGTAGATTATATAAATTTGTGGGAGCAGTAGTAAGGTGAGGGGATCTAGTGAGTGGGTATGATGTGATCAATATTACATTGTATGAAATTCTCAAATCAATAAAACTATTAAAAATAAATAAATACATAAAACACTTTAAAGAAATAAAATCATTCAAAAAGTTTATCAATGCGCCTGGAGAGACCAACAGGTTAATTGCGTGCACCCACGCAAGTGGCTCACAATCACCTGTAATTCCAGCCCCAGGGAGATCTGACTACTTCTTTGGGGTTGTACAGGCATCTGCACTCACATATGAAAACACACACACACTCACACACACACACACACACACACACACACACACAATTAAAAGTAAAGTAAATCTTCATAAAATTTTAAAATTCATCAGAGTAAGAATTTCTTTCAAAGGCCATTGTTAAGAAAGTGAAAATACAACATGCATGTTATGGATTAGTAAAGTACATTTGTAAATTATATATGCTTTTAAGGACTTATATTTCAAACAAATAAAGGGCTTATAATTTATTTTGCAGACAAATAATCCAATACAAAAATGGGTAAAAGTTTTGAATATTTATTTATTCAAAAAACCATATAGCCGGTAAGCACATAAAAACATGCTTGATATCATTTGTCTTTATAGAAACGAAAATGGAAATCACAATGAAATACCATTTCATACATACTAGAGAACTATATTTCGAAAGACAAACAGTAATCAGTATTACTGAAGATACAAAATAGAACACTTTTACATTGATTTGGGGGATGTAAAATGATATAACCATTTTAGAACCATCTGGCAGTTGCTCAAACATTTAAACATAATGACCAGAGTAGTCCACTCAGAGGTATATATTCAAGCAAAACAGAAACATTTCTATAAAAAATTGTATATGAGTATTCATAATATCATTACTAATAATACCTCAGAAAATAGGAAAAAGTTAAGTATTCGCCCAGATGAACCAATAAATATTTACTATACATATAAAATGGAATATCATTTGATAGTAAAGAGGAATGAAGTACTGTGTCATGATACAATATGCCTGGACTTTGAAAAACTTATGTTAGGTAAAGGAACACAAAAAATAACAATACGTATTGAATTATTTTATTTATATGAAATGCTCAGAATAAATAGAAAAATAGGAAAAAGTAGATTTGTATTTACAAATCTATACATGAGGTCAATGGGAAGAGAAAGCTAAGGGATAGGGTCTTTTGAGGGTTAATAAAGACATTCTAATATTGATTTAGGGGGAAGATTTTAAAAAGTTGGGCACGATGATGCAAACCTTTAATCACCACACTTAGGAGGCAGGTAGATCTCTGTGAGTTTGAGGCAAGCCTTGTCTATATGGTGAGGTCCAGACCTGCTGGGGCTACAGAGAGACCCTGTCTCAAAAAGACAAAAAAAGATTTAGGGGATGGTTGCACAACTATGTATATAGCTGACAAAAATACTGAATATATGCTCTAAATTGATAAATTTTATGCTATATAAAGCATATCTCTAAGATGCTGTTAAAAACCAGTGTCATGGAAAAAATGGGCATATTTAACTGGAAAGGGAAGAAGGAGGATTATACAAGGAACCATGGACGTAAAGGGAAAGGAGGAGATCAAGAGAAGGGGATAAGAGGACACAGGTACTATCAAGGAGGAAATGGGTAAAACGGGGTTATTTTAACTGGGGAGGGCAAAGGGAAGCTAGACAAGGAGAGAGGGGAGTGAAAAATAACACTTATATGGTGTGAAAAACCAGAGGGAAATGTATTAGTCCAATAACCTACTGAAAAATACACAAGCAATTGTGTGTGTGTGTGTCTGTGTGTCTGTGTGTCTGTGTATCTGTGTGTGTTACTCAAGGCTATATAACAAGATACACTGTGGAAGACAGGAGAAACCTCCCTTTGAGTCAGGATAGTCCAGAAGACTCCCAAAATAACACAGACTATTGCCACATCCCTTGATTTCATCCCGAAACTTACAGGAAAGAACCTACTGCTGAGGACAGGACATAATTCGGACACAGGACTTGAAACAATGGAGTTGGAACTGATGGAAGCCTCCTTTCTGAAGATTAGCTCTCATGGTAACAGGATACTATATAAGCTCTCATGGTAACAAGATACTATACAAGCTTCCCAGTGAGAAAACCAATCAATAATCCTACCCAGCTATAAAGCCTAATAAACGACTGGCCTAGCAAACGATTGCTATTGGTGCAGTACTGTCAGTTAGATCTTGGGGGTAATCAACAGCTTTCTAGTTGGAATTAGGGTTCACTCAATGGAAGGAAACTCATGTGAATAGGTGTCTGTGAGATGCACAGTCCTAAGTAACACATCTACAATACAACCTCTACAGAGTGTGTGGCCCTGGGTAGTACTCTTATATTAAACTTCGCCATTGAAGGCTCCGTGACCACTGTGGAAGAGGGGACAAAAAGACTGGGGTAGTGGATGATGCCAAGGAAACAGTTTTTCAGGCGACTGGGAATTGGCTCATATGAAATTACAGCAATGTTGTCAGCATGCACAAAATCCATGCAAACTCAAACCAGAAAAACTCAGCATAGAATGGGGAGAATGGGTAAAAAGTCCCAATCTTAGATGAGGAACTACTGGTAACTGATCACTGCTGTGTGAGTGTGATGGTTTGAATGAGACTGTCCCCCATAGGTTCCAAGTATTTGGACACTTTGCCCCCAGATGGTGGCGCTGTTTTGGGAGATCTTAGAAGGTGTGACTATGCTGAAGGAAGCACATCACTGGGGGCGGGCTTACAGAGTTCTTAAGCCTTGCCACATCTCAAGTCACTCTCTTGCTTCCTGTGCGTGTTTGAAAATGTGAGATCTCTGATTTTTGCTCCTGTTCTAGCCATCTCCTGCCACAGTGCTTCCCTGCCATGATGTACTGGCTGTAATTCCCCTGGAACTGTAGGCTTAAATAAACTCTTCCTTCTATAAATTGCTTTGGTCAGTGTTTTTATCACAGAAACAGAAAAGTAACTCATACAGTGAGGAAGAGTTGGTCTGCTTTAAGGATGACAAGGCTCCAGTGAATGAACTCACACAAAGGGACATCTGGGGACATAAACTTGACTTGATATATAGGCCTTAAAACATATGATAGAATGCATGAAATCTGGTGCAGGGTATGGGGAGTGGAGATACGGGAAGGGGGCTAAATATGATTAAGATGTATTATAATGGGGACTGGAGAGATGGCTCAGTGATTAAGAGCATCGTCTGCTGTTACAGAGGACCTGGTTTCAGTTTCCAGTACCCACATAGTGGCTAACAACCATCTGTAACTCCAGTTCCATGGGATCTGACATGTCTTCTGATTTCTGCGGGAACTGAATGACACTCATAACACATAAAACAAAAGTAATACAATACTTTTTAAAGATTATACAAAATGCACAAAAATTCAATAAAAACAGAAAGTCAGTGTCAAGAAATAAAATATAGGAAGGTAACTAGATCAAAAGTCATGAAGAGTCTAAGATTTTTCCCTACTTGGAAGCTAACAAATGAGCTTGCTACATTATCATGGATACTGCTAGATGATATAAGACTTCTGAATTGGATTTAACAATGCAGTACTCACAGCAATATGTGAAATTCCCTGAGTTCTCAATTTCACAGGATTATGCTAACCAGACAAAATGAACTTGCACACAAGTTATATTGCTACTTGTTACTGAAGAGAAAACAAGTATTTACGGAACCTACATGTCTTATCATGGGTAGTAACCCTGTTTGACTTTTTCTTGAGATATTGTCTTTATTATAGTATAAGGTAAACATATCTGGCTTTTCTTGAAAAGAGAGATAAATATCACTAGTTTCCAAGTCATTTATTATGAAACATCCTTGAAAAGAGTTCATTTGGAGGGCAGCTCCAGTTTTCCCAAGATGTACAGAAGAGGTTCATGGAAAATTTTCTTCAATCATAGTCTTGAATTTTTTTAAAAATTAAGAGAATAAACAAAAGCAGGATATGAACAAGTATGAAAGATTTTGAAACCACTGAAGAGATCTAAGCATTATGCTTTCCTTTAAAATTTTTAGTCATCAGGTGGGTATAGTGGAATATGCCTTTGCTCCCAGGACTTGGGAGGCAGAGGCAGGAAGATCTCTGTGAGATTGAGGTCAGCCTGTTCTACATAGTGAGATTCGGGACATCTAGGGCACTGGGAAGGCCCTGTCTCCAATAATAATAATAATAATAATGATAATAATAATAATAATAATAATGATAATAATAATAATAATAATAATGATAATAATAATAATAATAATAATGATAATAATAATAATAATAATAATGATAATAATAATAATAATAATAATGATAATAATAATAATAATAATAATGATAATAATAATAATAATAATAATGATAATAATAATAATAATAATAATGATAATAATAATAATAATAATAATAATAAAATTATTGACTGTCTTAAGTGTGTTAATTATGTTTTCTCAGAATAATTTAAGACATGAACTATGATGAGGTATTTAGGTACATAAAATGTCATGCTGTCTTTAAGTTACTTTCAAATGGCATAACTATAAAACAAATATATGTGCATACATATAATCATTGAACATGCACATTCATAGAAACACTAGGGAGCAAGAGATATAAAACATAAAACAAACACAGCAAAATGTTGACAAATGTTGAATCTAGATGAAGATATAATTGTGTACATTATATATTCTTACAATGTTTTGAAAATGTTAAGGAAATTCTTAGGTAAGTACATTGAGAAAAAGCTGGAATCCTTAGGACTTCAAAAAATGAAGCAAATTTCAGAATGTATGATATTTATCAGAGACATCAAAAGCCTAAGATTACATGGAAAGACTGAAACAAAAGATGAAAAACCTATGCCCAATAATAACCAAAGAAAGCTGGTATAGTTATATTAATTTCAGACAAAGTGGACTTTAGGGCAAAACACATGAGAGATAAAACAAGGTCACTTCAAAATGATAAAAGATTTGGTTCACAAGCAAGATTTCTTAAAAATACTTTAAATTATACAAACTAATAACATCTTCAAAATACGTAAAATAAAAGCCAAAATATTTATAAGGGTACAAAAAAGCACATATTTGGAGATCTTAAACAAACCCCTGACAACTGATAGAACATGTAAACAAAATAATTTAGAAGACCATGCAAAGATTTGAACGTGACTACCAGACTTATTCTAATGGGCATATACAATGCAGCATATCCAGCAAATGAAGAACACAAATTTATATCAGGCAAATCCTAGAAATTAACTGATCATACACTGGGCCTTAAAGCAATCTGCACAAATACAAAGGATGGAATTCATAAAGAACATAATCTGTAAACATGATGTAATTAAGCTTGAGCAAGAACTTTAAGTGTAACCCAACACTATGAGAAAAAAGAAGAGAAAGGACAAAATTAGCCTAATTTTGTTACCAAACCTCCACATGACTGAATGTGAAGCAAAGATAACAGACTAATTTTACCAATGAATATAGATGCAAAAATACTAAATAAAGCATGAAGCTGAATTTAGCCTCAAGGAAAAGTTTAGGAAAGAAAGACAAATGTTAGTTAAATTATTGAAAAGAAAATTCAAAATGATCTCTGCAGAGAAAATAGAATAACTTAGTAAAGTTGATGGTTATAAACCAATATATTTATGTTAACTATATTTTTATATACTAGAAAATAAGAAAATAACAAAAAGACCACTAACAATGATGTTCTCAGTGTAGTTTCCTAGGGAAAAAGTGAGGTAACTATATAGATGATAAGACTTTCTAGAAAAAAATAGTTTAAGAAATATATTACATGAATAGTAACTGAACTATGAGAAAAAGAACCACCCAAGAAAATTCTGTTCCAAGGTATTAACTTCCAATTACAATAAGCAAAATATTCATAATATTCACATAATCAAAATAATGAAAATACAACTTAATGATTTAACTGAAAATGCCATAGCATTGGGAAAAGACTGAATAAGGTAGACCAGGGTTGATAATGCAAAAATTATTTGCAAGTTTTTGCCCTTGAATAAGTGAGATTGAGGAAATCAAAAGGGATGAAAAACAGAACGGATGGTTTTCAGTATGGGTTAAAGCTTTTGAACCGTAGGCATGCAATACAGTATGTTACTATACCATGGCCATCATGCAACGACTCTTTTGGTGACTGTAGCACACTCTTAGAAGACATTATTTTAAACTAACACTTAAAAAATAAGTTATCTTCAACCTGACAACAAAGTACAAAATCTCCATTGAAATAGCATGGATTAGTCATTCATTGTTAGGTCCAGAGTAAAAAGTTTTGGCTATTTTTGTATTCTGTTTCAGTGATATCCTAACACAATCCTTAAACACACCTTATTATTCCTTCTTTTTTTTTTTTTTTTTTTTTTTTTTTTGAGACAGGGTTTCCCTGTAGCCACAGCTGTCCTGGAACTCACTATGTAGACCAGGTTGGCCTTGAACTCACAAAGATCCACCTGCCTCTGCCTCCCAAGTGCTGGGATTAAAGGCATGCACCACCATGCCTGGCTTTATTCCTTCTTAATAAAAGCTAATAATAAAATATTAGAGGAGTTTTAAGAGGTCTTAGAAATTAACTAAAGTATTCCTATCACTTTACAAATGAGGAAATACAGGGCCAGTCAATGACAGAGGCAGAGTTACAACTATTCCCTTGACTTCTTCAATATTTCAAATTGATTCTCATTTGCTTCCAAATTCTGAGCAAAAGCCAAGATATTTTACCAGATTTTCTATAAAGAGAAAACATTTTAGTTTTAATATAATAAAAGTCTTTCTTAAAAATCAAGTTATTGATCAACACATTAATCAGTTGGAAAGCCTTTTAACCAAAACTGGGTTGACACTTTCTCCACATTCAGAAATAAAACATTAAGAGATACACTATAATATGATGCAGGAGTAGGGGAAATGGCTCAGTGGGTAATCACTTGCTATGTAAGTATAACGAACTGAGGTTAAATCGCCAGAAGCCACCTATCATGGGTAGTGTGCATCTGTAGTCTCAGTGTTTACCAGTGAGACAGGAAGTAGACAAGAGTATTCCAGAAGCTCAGAAGGCCAGCTAGCCTGTTGTATGCAGAGGAGCAAGAAGCAACAAAGAGATCTTCCTTCAAACCAGATGGAATGTGAGGATCAATGCTGAGGTTAGCTTCTTATTTCCACATATGTGCAGTAGCGAGCACGCATGCGAGTGCGCACACACACACACACACACACAATTTGTACATATTATACATATACCCATAAACACACATCATACACCACACAAAATTAAAATAAATAAATTAAATAAATTAAAGAATAAAACATATTTCTTTAGTTTTTACCCATTTTTTTTCCCATTAAGGGATAGGGTAAGGTTGGGAAGACAGTTAAGAAAAGTTATAAGGCTGTGGAAGTATGCTAGACTTATGATATGCATAAACTCACGTTGATGAAAGTGAGCCCAAAGATCTGAAGACATCAACTAATAAATGATAACATTATTCTAACATTACTCTGAACACATTATCAATTACTTCTTTACTAATAACTTAACCTACAAAATCCACAGACAAGTTCCACAGATTAGTCCCAATAATTTTACGTTTAGAGCAAGGAAGTTATACCTGTGCCTCACATCAAGTAATTATTTTATATACAAATGCTTCTAATAGGATTTAAACTATGTGAATTGCAAACTTTTAATAATTAGGTTATTAGACTCTTTTAGTAGCAGTTGGATAGTGAAAATGACATTTGCCATAAGTGTGTTCCATTATCAGCAGAAAGAAACAAATGATCCAGGTTTGGTGGTGAATGCATGTCATTCCTATACTTGGGCAGCTGAGGGAACATGATCAGGAATTCAGTCATCGTCACCCATTTAGGGCTAAGCACTCCACAGTACCTTTTTCTCTACACCTTTTCCAATTGTGAATCTCTGTATTAACCACTGCAAAATCTGCACTTTCCTGATGATTAAAACTTTCCCAAAGTTTTAAAGTAAAAGTCAATATTCAAAAAACTAATTGCACAACAATATGTTTATGATATAATTTGGAAAATAAAGACAAAAGTCACAGCATAGAAGACTTAGCAGCTCTCCACTACTTAAGACCATATGATCAATGGCATTCACCTGCAGCCATTGAGGGGAGATGGCCCATAATAAAGAGATTTGTGGTATTTCTATTCTAGCCATTCAACATGCCTAAGTTCCTTGTTACGAAAAATTCAGCAATGGGAACTAAAACAAGGAACAGATTAAAATAATCTTAAAATGAGTACAACTGAATAAATCTACTTAAATATTCCTTCCAAAAAAGCTATAATAGAAGTAAAACAGGAGACATTTAACTTCTCTACTCAAACTAAATCAAGTTACTTGGGGAATGGAGAAAGATGGACAGGACAGGGATACATTTTGTCTGTTGTAAGAATTCCCATGCCTGTCTAATATAAAACCTTAATAAGAAAATATGTTGATATACATGTTTTCAATAATAAACTGTGTACCATCATGCATGTGCTATATCAAAAATACAGAAGAACACATTTGTGTCTTTCCTTAAGATCAGAATTCACTGAGTAACAAATTCACAAGGAATGGTGGTTTCTTTGGCAACATTTTGCCAAATATTCTCTCATTTTCCATGATAGCCCTGGTAAAGGCAAACATGGGTTCTTTAACTCTAATCTTAATTAATAATATTAATTATCAAATTATACATTATGCACCACACATTATGTATACACACACACACACACACACACACACACACACACATGCGCGCACTCACAGTTGTTTCAGCAGATTTCAGCAAACTTCATAGAATCCTGAGAGGTAAAGATGAGGACAGAGATGCAAAAAGAATCTCTGAGGGAATAAGATAAGGAGACCAGGCTAGAGGTCTGCTGGACATGCTGCTACTGCTTCCATAGAGTCAGGCTGCATAGAATGAATTACAGAAGTAAGATGTAGTAGAGATTGTAGAGGCAAAGGACAGGACCAGGTCCAGACAAATGAACAGGCAGATGGATCAACAGAAGTCCAGACAGACAAATGTGTGGATGAATGGACAGCAATTTGAGTAGGCTCATCACCAGTGGTGACTGAGACAACCAGAAGCCCCTGGGATACTTGGGAGTTCCTTACTTGTTGGTCTCTTGATTCATAGATAAGATGATCAGACAACAGGTTGGTGGGTCTGTCACCATTGCAGTGTTAAGTATCCTCCTCTATATGGGTTCAAGAAAGAGAGTTGTACCCCTTCTTCCATTTGGTTTGTCTGCTAAGTTCCCATGCCTGGTTTTCCTCACCTGATTTAAATACATCCATGTTCTCTTACAGTCTTAATTTACTTTAATAAATTTATAGGGTGGAACTATTTCTACTTTTAGGAACAAAATATTTATTATTCTCACCTCATGGGTGCTGAGGGACAGATAGTATTATCTATGTGCTCACCAAGTTACAGCGTCATCCTTAATCCTCAAAATGGAGTCTTGTGTTTCTTGTAAGATGGAATCTCTCAAGGGAAGGCACAGTCTGAAAAAACTACTATGTTTACAATGTGGAGTAACTTAGAGCAGGACATGGCCTGTTCTCAACACATACATCCTCAAGTTATACTATCATATTTATCTTGTCACATAAAGAACCACATACACAAGACAGATACATTGCAAAATTTAGGATGAAAGTTTGCAAAACAATAAAAATGAAAATCAAGCCTTGTAGAGCTCCTTGCAATTTACAAAAGAAGGTGATAATTATTTTACCCAGTACTCTACATATAAATTCTGTAATTTGTCTATGTATAGTGATCTATGTTTTTAAATGCAGAAATTGAGGGTAAAAGGGCTTCAATGACTATTTGAGACCAGATGGTGAGTTTAGAGTTACACTGCTGCTGTTTAACTTCAAATGACCCACAACTTACACTGCTAAATAATTCCTCTGGAAGAACGTAGTAAAGCATTCCAACTGAAAACTAGTATGATAGAGTGTGGACTGGAGAGATGGCTCAGTGATTAAGAGTGCTTACTACTCAGTCATGAGGGCCATAGTTGGTTCTCAACACCCATGTTGGGTGGGTCACGATGCCTGCAATTCCAGCTCTGAGAGATCTAACACTCTCCTCTGGCCTCCATGGGCACCTGCACAAACATGTGTGCATACACATATACACAGAAACATGCATAAAGTAAAATAAATCTTTGAAAAAATGAGTTATAAACATGAATGACACAATAAAACCATTAGATACTATGTTACCATTTTGGATGCAAAAGTTACCAGCAATTTTCAATTATTTGCTTTCAGACATATGAGTTAACCACAGCTAGGACTCCAATAAAAATGAAAATTGAGAAGTAATATGAACATTGACCTTATGGCAAGAAGGTGTTTATGGACTGGCTGCTGACTGGATTTCCATAATATCAGGCATATACAGACATGTGATAAGTATCAAAACCTTTCTCAAGATTACAATAAAGCAGTTCCATAAATATAAACACATTACCACAAGTTGCAGTTATCTGTAGTTATTTGTTTGTAACTTGGCCTTGGAAAAGTATTAACATCACACATAAAGGAAGCAAACAAAAAGGCCATAGTACCATGATCATAAGAATAAAAATTTCAGAGTTGTGCTGAGCATAAATATGTCTGGAGTCTCTCCTATGAAGCAATCAAAACCTGTGTTCTAAGGACATTTAAAGCAGTGAGTCCAAATCCAAGGTTCTATGCCAATGTAAAAATGCACTAGCATGCCCTAGGCCTTTCCACTGTCTACTTACAGGAAGGGAAAGGAAGAAATTAGGTTTTGCCATAACATTTAATGGACTAGAATTCCCTGCACATTTTTAACAAAATTACTCAGCAACTGGTATTCACAATCAGAGGAACAAATATGGTTTTTATTTTGTAGACAGCAAAATAAGAAACTCTACTGGAAATGAGAACTAAACACAAAGATTAACGAGTATAACTATCAGGGCTGGAGAGATGGCTCAGTGGTTAAGACCACTGACTGCTCTTGCAGAGGACCCGGGTTCAATTTCTAGCACCCACATGGCAGCTAACAATCGTCCTTGACTCCAGTTCCATGGGATCCAACACCCTCTTCTGACTTCTGCAGGTATTGCATGACACAGGAGCACCTATCTACATGCAAGCAAAACACTCATACACACAGAATAAAAAAAATATTTTTTAAAAAGAGTACAAAATATCTTACTCATTACTTATTTGTACATTACATGTACAAATGATAATATTTGTGGTATGTTCAATAAAATTACATGTTACTCAAATTTATTTCAAGTATTTATGGTTTTTAAATGTTACTATGAGAAAATTTAAAATTATGTATGTGGAACACACTTTATTGACTAGGACTGATTTACAAAGCAAAAACAATGGCAATTGTACTAGTTATTAGCATTATGGGCAAGAGATATTTGATATGTATGTGAAGAATTATATTTATAGCGAATCAATGAATCATCAAAAGGTAAAGAGCCAAGACAAAAAAGGCATAGCAACAAGGAAGCTTACATAGATTAAAAACACAAACAAAAAGCATGATAAAAATATCTACTCACTACTAAAACAAAAGGAAAATGTCATTCCATAACAGTAGTGGTCCTTAACCTGACTATCTTAGCCCCAACACAAATTATTCCTGATGCGCAGCAGGTTGGAGAACCAATGTGTTTTAAAAACAAAAGTTAAGAAAACTTAGTCTTCAGAAAACAGTTGAAATCAGATTATTTGCAATGAAAGCATGGTTGAATTCTTTGACACTTGTTAATAAGAGGTTCTAAAGATTGAAAAAAACTTTAATGTCAGTTGTAGAGAAGACTCATAAGCACAGGAAGAGAAGTCAGAACATGGATAGCTACATACTATATTAATTAATAAACAGATTTTTGAAGTTTCACTTACACTAAAATGCCATGATATAAAATTATAATAGAGGGTGGGAAGTGGGAGTGAATCTAATCAAAACACATTATATCCTGAATGAAATTCTCAAAAATATTTTTTAAAAGATAGTGATTATGGTTTTCCCACTTAAGGTGCCTGCACTTCCCCCCCTTTCTTCCTTACTAATACCCTTGCTCCCATGATCCTACCTCTGTTGAACTGCTTCTTTCTCCTTTTCCCCTAGGCTCCTCATATACCCTTCCCTCCCCCCTCCCTTAATCTAACCCAATTTTTATCCATATCTCCCTT
>NW_008355642.1:3377813-3378474 GCF_000622305.1 Nannospalax galili
AACATATGTGCATATTAGTGTCAATTGTATTAAAAATGAATTTTTCTGTTCCTCATCTAGCGGTAATCATGAAATGGAGATCTTTTTTAAAGTTTAAAACCTCATTTAATTTTATGTCTTATAGGGTTTATATGGAGTACAATATTGTATAGTTGTATTAATTCAACTGTAAACCTAAAAATTTACAGCCAATTTTGAAAGAGATGCATCTTAGCTCTGGAAATTGTTATTGAATATGTCAATGCTGTTGTCATGAAATGCTTCTTCTAATTATATGGTTATTAAATAAATAATGTTTTTAAAGTAAAAAAAAAGATAGTGATTATGAAGTATTTTAAGAAAGAAAGATCTATCATACAATTCAAAAGAGATAAAGAGCAATGATGTAAATAAACCAGAAGTATAAAACAAAGAACACAGACTAAATAAGATTTTAAAACATGTAATAAGAACTTGCCCCGAGGGACATCTGGATACAAGTGCTTGATTGAATAGGACTTAACATATATGATAGAATGCATGAAATCTAGTGGGAATGTGGGGGGTCTAAATATTATTGGGATCTACTATATGAAATGCACAAAAAATAAAAATATGCAGGAAAAAACAAACTTATTGAACACATATTACAAGCTGTGTAAAACTATATATATATATATAT
>NW_008355642.1:3378541-3381168 GCF_000622305.1 Nannospalax galili
TTTGGTGGATCAGTGAAAAGATTACAACCCCAAATGAACAAATGCTAATCTAAAATTGTATATATTACCCTAAATTAGGATAACCAGTGAAGAAGGCTAATTTCTGGATCTCAGAACTCATTAGAAAATGGAAAAAAAAAAAACGTGATAAGATGGAATGTGGGAAACTAAACGAAGACAGGCAAATCAAAAGAAAGATATGCAAATGGACGAACATAAACCTGCAAGAAAACTAAAAATATAAAAGGAACCAAGGCTTTTAGAGAAAATGCCAAGAAAAACCAAAGCAGCAGAGAGCTGGTTGACCCGGACTGTGAATAACACTTTATCTGAATTTATCTGAAACAAGAAAGGTGGCCTTCAAACTAATGAGAACAGGAGCTGGTTCCCTAGTCAAAGGAAAGCAATGTAACTGCTAAAGATATTCACATTTTTTTCAGGTTCGAATAAATTATATACTAAATTATGTGAGCGAGCAACATTGATGAATGCATTTTTAAAATAAGAAAGTAAGAAAGAATACAATTTAATCAGAAAAATTTTCTCAGCTAATAAAGGAGATGAATTTTAAAACCACAAACACAGCAAAACAATACTAGATTAGAGAGAATAGTTTTGCATAGAAGGGAAACAGAAAAGCATAGTGACCATGATATTCAGCAAGCAAATATATACGATATTCTTTTTTATTTTTACTTATTTTTTATGTGTATGAGTATATTGCCTGCATGTACTTAAGAGCACTCATGTTGTGCATTACTCATGCAGGTCAGAAGAGGACGTCGGAGTGCCCTGGAACTGGAATTACGGGCAGTTGTTAGCCACCATGTGGGTGCTGGGAATTAAACTCAGGTTCTCTGCCAGAGCAGGTACTGCTCTTAACTGCTGAGCCATTGCTTCAGCCCCACATGTAATATTCTTATAGATTAAATACTGAAATGTAGCAGGGCAAAATTATAATTCAGTTTTGTAGACTCCCTAAAGTCCTGTTCATGAACCATAAGGGGTTCCACAGTATCTAAATTCTCTGCTGTATCCTTGACCATATCTTTTTCATCACTGTATATTTTTATTAATTTTTGTGGATTTCATACAATACATCTTAATCATGTTGAGACCCTCTCCCCATTTGAACCCCCCATAGCCCACCCACAGGATTTCATGCATTTTGTTATATATGTTAAGACCTACCAAGTCAACTTTGTGTAGCCAGATGTCCCTTGGTGTGAGTTCATCTAGTGGAGCCTGTTCCACCTGTCCAGCATCGCGCCTTTAAAAAAGATCAACTCTCTTTCACCCAGCAGTGATCAGCTGCCAACTGTTCCTTTGTTAAGGTTGCGGCCTCCTGCTGGTACTGGCTAGCTTTCATCCTTCTAGAAGATGCTATACATGTTACTGGCAGATAAAGTTAATAATTAACCTTATCCAGCTGTGAACTCTGTGAGCTACAATAATGACTGGATTGGTAAAATATGCCAGGCCACTGGTCCAATAGTAGCACAGATATAATAGGACTAACCATTTTCTGATTAGAATTCCAGCCCTCTTCACAAGATTGATTCCATATATGATATTCTTGTCAGGACTAAGAAGCTGTGGCTAGACAGCTCACAGGTCATAGGAGAGAACCTATTACTATTATTATGTTAAATAAACAGTATTGGACTGTCTCCTAATGACTTATTGCTTTCAAAGGTAATTATTTTATGTGTTTTGAGTGTTTTGCTTGGATCTAAATGCACCACATTTGTGCAAAGCCTCAGATGTCAGAACAGGGTGTCAGATGCCCTGGAACTGGAGTTACAGACAGTTGTTAGCCATGAGGGTACTATAAACTGAATCCAGGTACCCTGCAAGGGCAGTCAGTCCTCTTTAACTGCTGAGCCATCTCTCCAGCTCCCTAGTGACTTACTGTTATGCCCATAGATAACTGCATCTCTCAACTCTTCTTAGATTTGTTATTGTCGCTATTCTTGTTGCTTGGATTTTTGGGACAGGGTCTCCATGTTGCCCTAGAAGGCCTGGAACTTGCATATACTCCAGTCTAGCCTCCATCTCACAGAGATCCATCTGCCTCTGCCTACTGATTGCTGGGGTTAAAGGTATGCACAAACAAGGAAATAAATAGGAAATCAACCAAGTGGGAAAAAAATCTTCACCTGCTACACATCTGACAGAGGATTAATATACAAAGAACACAAAGACAAAGAAACAAGAAAATAATCAACCCAATAAAAAAAAATGGGCTAAGGACCTGAACAGAGAGCTCTCAAATAAAGAAAAAAAATGCCTAAGAAATAAAAAGTGTTCAACAGCCTTAGTAATTAGATAAATACCAGTGAAAACCTCTTCTTGCTTTTAAAAGAGAAAAATATGAGTTCCGTAATGCAACATATAAAGAACAAATCTTTATAATCTGACATTAAACAAATATTTTTTTGAGAAACAAATAATAAACCTAAAGTAAACATTAAATAAAATTTTATCAAAAATACAAAATATATTCATCAAAACACATCATCATTAATATGCTTAATAGGCAAGACACACACAGGGGAAAAATTTTTAAATGTTTATATCTGACCAAAATGGAACAAAAAAAAACTCTATTCAGGGTATAGGGTATA
>NW_008355642.1:3381377-3383238 GCF_000622305.1 Nannospalax galili
GACCAAAATGGAACAAAAAAAACTCTATTCAGGGTATAACACTGTGTGCTAAAAATGAAATGGTACCAAGCTGTGGATTTCATTTAGATTTTCTTGATGAATAAAGATACTGAAATTTTTTTCATATATTTGTTGGCCATTTGTATTTCTTCTTTTGAAAATTGCCTCTTCCCATCATTTGCTATTTTTTGACAGAAAAAATAATTTTAAATGTATTGAATTTTTGCTATTTTCATAAAATACAATTTGAGGGTATTTAGATCCCTGCCCCTATCCGAACCTCCCCTTATTGCCTCCCATTCAATTTAGTGCACTCTTATAATTTCTGTCCCCAAATGTCCGTCAGTGTGGGTCTATCTACTGGAGCCCGGTTAACTTACCAAGAGACACATCCTAGAAAGAGACTGAATTTCCCCTTCAAACAACCACTTGTTGCCAATAGTTGCTTACGTAGGGTTGGGGTTTCTTACCACTGCCCCATATCTATGCAGGGATTTTATCTAATTTGAGTCTACATGGCACTTGTCTATGCTGTCACCATTGCTATAAATTCATATACGTAAGTGACCAGCTGTCTGGAAAACTGCTGCCTTGTGATCATCCATCACCTCTGGCTCTTACAATCATTCTGCTCCTTCTCGCACAATGATCCTCAAGCCATGAGAAGCAGAAGTTTGATATAGGTTCATATTCACAGATAAGCACTCTGGACTCTTGTTATCTGCACATTGGTTAGTTTTAGTTCTCTGTGTTAATCACCATCTGCTGCGTAAGGAACCTTCTCTTTTGAGAATTGAGAGATGCATTAATCTATGATTATAATAAGTCATTAGGAGTCAGTTTCATGCTGTAACTATTTAGTAAAAAACTAGTATTAGACTCTCCCTTATGCCCTCCGACATGTCTAGCCTCAGGTTTCTGGCCTGATATCAGTGTCCATCCTATGAAGCAGATCTTAAATCCAATTAGAAAGTGATTGGTTGCTTCCATAATATTCATGCCACTATTGCACCAGTGTGCATACCTTGCCTGGCCACTTGTTGTACTTCACAGGATTCACAGCTGGGTAAGGTTGATGATTTTTTTTTCCTTCTGGTAGCATGCATAGAACCTTCCAGCACTATGACCACTAGCCAGTAGAGATGAGTGTCTGAAGTCTGTACTACCATTCATTTGATTTATGTTGTTAAGGTTTAAAAACTCCTTGAGTCATCTTGATGCCCAAACCAAACAAGGACACAATAAAAAGTATCAACCAATAACCCTGAGTAACACAGAGAAATATTTTGAGGGAGGCAAATAATGAGAACACATGTGAGATAAATGGGGAAAATAAGAAGACTGAAAATCTACACATATCAATCAACTGGTACAAAAATGAAATAAGGGGGTGGAGAAATGGCTCAGCAGTTAACAGCACTGACTGCACTTGCAGAGGACCTGGGTTTGATTCCCAGCACCCACATGGCAGCTATGAACTGTCCTTAACTCCAGTTCCAGGGGAATCCAAAGCCCTGTTCTGACCTCCACCAGCATTGCACAACATGAGTGCGCTCACATACATGCAAGCAATACACTCATACAAATAAAATAATAAAAAAAAAATTTTAAATGAAATAAAAATTCATCAAGACATAAGTATAAGACTCAAAACTAGGACACTAAAAGAAGAAGACATAAAGAAAACCCTTCACAATGTGAGTGTAAGGACTGGAGAGATGACTCAGTGAGTAAAGGCCCTCACCTCCAAACAACCACAGCACACACATGATGGAAGAAGAGAAGCAATTCCTTCAAGTTGTCCTCAGACCTCCCCACATACACTGTGGCATGCATACCCTCACACACACAAATAAATAAA
>NW_008355642.1:3388611-3389097 GCF_000622305.1 Nannospalax galili
TCAGGAAGCAGTATTGGTTCCCCAGGTGTCTGGGGCCCCAAGACTAGGAATGGCGCAGGGCTCAAACTAGGAGTATAGAACGCAAGGGGGGCGGGGAATGGAAGGGTGAATGTGGCTTAGGGAGTCCCGGCGCGGAGGGCTGCGCTATAGACTTACCCCAAGAGGCCTGAGGATAATAGTGCAGGCTAGGAGAGTTAGCCGGTGGTGCAGGCCCAGGGAAGCAGAGAGAGGTGAGGGCGGGGCCAGAACCAGAAGCAGTGCTCCTGGAGCCCAAGAAAGGGACTGAGTTGGTCTGGGTGAGAAGGATCAGGAAGCAGTATTGGTTCCCCAGGTATCTGGGGCCCCAAGACTAGGAATGGCGCAGGGCCCAAACTAGGAGTATAAAACGGCGAGCTGGGGGGGCGGATATATGGAAGGGTGAATGAGGCTTAGGGAGTCCCGGTGCGGAGAGCTGCGCTATAGACTTACCCCAAGAGGCCTGAGGAT
>NW_008355642.1:3389772-3421950 GCF_000622305.1 Nannospalax galili
TCAGGAAGCAGTATTGGTTCCCCAGGTGTTTGGGGCCCCAAGACTAGGAATGGCGCAGGGCCCAAACTAGGAGTATAGAATGGCCGGGGGTGGGGGGGGATGGAAGGGTGAATGTGGCTTAGGGAGTCCCAGTGCGGAGAGCTGCGCTATAGACTTACCCCAAGAGGCCTGAGGATAGTCATAAAATAACATTTTTAAAAAGATGATATCAGTATAAATAATTACTTCTTATATATGGCCCCAAATCAAAGACAACAAAAGCAAAAGCAGTGAAATGGAAATATATCAAACTAAGAAGCTTCTGCACCGTAAAAGAAACAGTTGATAAAGTATAGAGATAATTTACAGCATGGGAGGAAATATTTGCAATTTATGTCACAAGGGAATAATATCCAGAGCACAAATAAGAAAGCTTTTCAAGTCTAAAAAAACATTTTGTGCTTTCGCTATAAAGTGCATCAATTTGTAATCAAATAATAGATGGACTATCTAATTTTTAGTAGTATTTCAAGCGTGTTAATTCACACTCTACCAAACAAAACATCGTATACTGGGTGGCTTAAATAAAATAAACTTATTTTCTCACAGTTCTCAAGTCTTGAAAGTCTGAATTCAATATTCTCACAGGGTTTGATTTCTCATGACAGCTCTCTTCTTGGATTGTAGATGGTTACTTTTACAATAGCTCCTCATGTGGCAAAAACAAAGTAACTCCCTTGTGTGTCTTTTTAAGGACTTAATTCTTATCACATTATGGTATCATTTGATCTAATTACATCCTTACTCCAAATAAAGAAATATTGAGTTTAAAAGGATATACACATAACACATAACACACAACACACATTTACACACATATATATATATACATATACATGGAGAGCATAATTCAGTCCTTAATACCAATAGTAAATGGAAAAATATATAAAATTTAATATCACTACTTTTCAAACTAAATAGAGTCATTAAGCATCATATCAATTATTTAAGTCTGGAGTAGGGCTCAGAAATTTATATACTACTGAAAAAGCATCCCAAGTGACACACTTGTGGTCCCAAGAGAAATGTGACTATTATTGTAATATTATTCCTTTCTTTCATTCATCCATTCTTCATCTTCCTATAGCCTTATTATTTGTGCTTAGTTATATTGGATCTTGGATAAAATAAATAACAAATTATAGGTACAAGTGTTGACAAGAATATTGTAAATTCATTCAAATTTGGGAAGTAGGCAAACTTCTCCACCCTATGCCAATACCCATCTGTACATTTCTGTTTCCCCCCTTACATTCTTTGTCCCATGGCCCTATTCCTCTTGCTTCACTCATCCTTTCCTGGTTGATCTGAAATGCCCTGAGTAAACTGAGACTTCTAATGACTATACTTCTTTCCCAGTTTCCTGAATGGGTTAGCATAGATGCATGCACCTTAAAAAGGACACTAGTTTTTGTGCACTCAATGAAAACTCTGAAAATGACAAGATGCTGCATCTTAAGCTAAAAAGTTTAGGTAACAGTCAGAAGCCACAGTCTATTTTATAAATTAGCAAGCATCTGATGAAGTATCCATGTACTTTTTACAGTACTTACTGAAATTCAGCTACATTAATTATTTCTTATGTCCCTTATCACTCTAAAAAAAATTTAAATTCAAGCCAAATTCATCCAGCCTCATCTGACGTTCTATAACCTTCCATGTTTTAAGTGAAACTAGTACTTTATTGTAAAGATGCTCTTTTCTCTGAGACTTTGAATAACAATAATAAACTCTAAACTTACTTCCCAAAGTATAAGTTATCTTCTTAAACTTGAAAGACTGCATTTCCCAAGACATTTTTCTAATGATCTCCTCTAGGATAGGTAAGTAGGAAGATATCAAATGTAAGTGTTATTACGATTTTAATTGTCACACTGCATTTTTGTATTTTAGTAATTTCCAAATCTGCCAGTGATAGCATAAGAAATATTCTAGATTTTAATTCACAAGAATGAAACTAGTTCAGGTTTAAGCTTTCCAATTATAAAGTAACACTCTCGGTCTGAAAATAAAAAAGATACTCAGAAAACTATGAAACACAGAAAGCTGTGTTTTGTGCATGTATTGATGATCGTAATTCTAAAGAAAGTCTGGTCAGACTCCTTCTTTCAGTGTGTGACACAATGTATTATATATTATGTATGCACATGATAAATATAGGTATATTTAATATGATCCACAGTGTCATATATATTAATTTATGTACTTACACATAGACTACTGCTTAATTAGATTCTGTCATTCAGTAACAAGCTATCAATAAAGAGAATATATTATAGCCAGGTGTGGCGGCACACGCCTTTAATCCCAGCACTCGGGAAGCAGAAGCAGGTGGATCTCTGTGAGTTCAAGGCCAGCCTGGTCTACACAGAGAGTTCCAGGCCAGCTGGAGATACAGGGAGACCTGTCTCAAAAAATATTAATATAAATATAAGATATTCAAAAACACAGGATTATTTATATTATAATAAAGTTATTTAAATAAATAGAATGGAACTGTGGGAAGTTTTGTTTTTGAAAATTATTCAATGAAATATATTCTGTTTACAATATGTTAAATAGGAACATAAACTCTATTACTAAGAAAACTCTATTACTAAGAAAAAAATGAGACCAAAGCAGTGGTGTCAGTAAATTTAATCATGAATTTATGAATTTAAGGTAAAATTATGCTAATATTACAAAAAGATTGAAAAAAATGCAAAAACAACAGAAGTGTGTATAACTCATTTAGTATGCCTGACTGATCTCAATAGGAAATCCATATAAAGTGAATTAAGATAAAATGTAAATTAGAATCAAATATCCGTCAAGAATACAAATCCAAAATCACTTCATGAAACAACAGTAATTTAAACAACATATAAAATATGCATATATAAAACACACTACTAACAAAATTTAAAATGAAACACGGAAAATATTTCTTAACCTAGCAGAGGAAGACAATTATAGTAATTCTCTGATTTTAAGATTCATTTTATAGCTATAGTGATCAACAGATTGAAGAAAACTTCGGCATCACAAATTCTCTCTCTCTCTCTCGCTCTCTCTCTCTCTCTCACACACACACATACACAAAGGACATTCAATAATCTACTATATGTGAAAAACAACTAAAACTCGGTATTAACTAACATTTTTATCATGGAGATGCAGAGAGCTGGAACACATTAGGCCTTTTAAATGTGTAACAGAAAAAAACTTTAGAAAGTCAAAGATCAAGTATGTGTGGACCAACAATAGATAACAGAAAATGTCACAGTGTGTCTAGTGTCACATGCACTATATCCCCCAAAAACACAAGTCCAAAGCATTTGCTTACCTAAATGCAGTACAGTACAAGCAGGTAAAAAAATTAAATTAGAAAATTTACCTGATGATTAAGGATAAGTGTGAGTTAGCAGTGTGTGACAATTCTGGGCCCATGCTTCTCTAGTTACCCCACTAAGCTCTTAAGTGAAAATATAACAAGATTCAGTCACTTTAGAATACTGGACGGTACAGGGTTGAGCATACAGCTCAGTGGCAGAATATCAGTCCAACCACACATACAAGGCCCTGGGTTCAGCCTTTGATACCAAAAGAAAATAAGAAAGGGAACACATTAGCTCTCTAAATGATTAAGTATAGCTACCCTATCACATGGAAATTCTAATTGTATCTCTGCACACAAGATAAATGAAATAACACATCCATGCCAAAACTTTCACAAAAATGTTCATGGCAGCAGTATTTACAGTGATTAAATAGCATTATTTACAATAGGATTAAGTGTATTGAAAATGTGGAAATGACTAGAATGTACATAAGCTGACAAATAAAACATGCTGTGTTCACAGATTGGAATATTATTTAGTTATGAAAAAGAACTAAGTACTATTATTGTATTACAACAGTGACAAACCTATAAACCACTAGGCCAAGTACAGAAAGTTAGTCACAAAATACTACATAACTTAGGATCCAATTTATATGGAATTTCCAGAAGGCAAATAAGCCTACTCAGAGGTTGTTTTAGATTGGAGCAATTAAAGCAAATAGGTTACTGGAACTGGGTATGATTTCTTTATGGAGCAAGGAAAATTTTCAGCAATCAGGTTGTAGTTATGATTTACAACTCTGTGAATATACAAAAACCCACTGGTTTGTATATTTTAAATAGGTGAATTGTGGCTCGATGTAACTTTTAAAAAATATTTTATTATTTTTGTTTTACGTGTATGAGTGTATTGCCTGCATGTAGGTAAGTGCACCCATGTCATGCAATGCCTGCGCAGGACAGAAGAGGCTGTCAGATCCCCCAGAACTGGAGCTACAGACAGTTGTTAGCTGCCATGTGGGTGTGGGATTCGAACCCGGTTCTTCTGCAAGAACAACCAGTGTTCTTAACTGCTGAACCATCTCTCCAGTCCCTCAATATAACTTTTAAAAAGATAATATTTTAAGCTGTAATAAAAATATTATTTTTGACTTCATAACCTCTAAGTAAAAAATATCAGAAACAAAAATGGTACATAACAAATCAACAAATTATCCAGTTACCTGAAATGACATATTTTAATATATATTTTTTATTTAATTTATTTGTATTTTATGTGTATGAGTGTATTGCCTGCATGTATGTAAGTACACCCATGTGGTGCAGTGCATGAGGAGGTCAGAAGAAGGCGTTGGAGTCCCCTGGAATTGGAGTTACAGATGACTGTTAGCTGCCATGTGGGTGCTGGGAATAGAACCCCGGTCCTCTGTAAGAGCAGTCAGTGCTCTTAACCACTGAGCCACCTGTCCAGCCCTGAGACGACATAATTTTTAATGCATGTCTAACAGCTTCAAATGATGAGGCAATACTTGATAGAAATGAAAGGACAGCGGGTGGAAAGATGCCTCAGTGGTTAAGAGGGCTTATTGTTCTTGCAGAGGACCTGGGTTCACTTCCAAATACCCATATCAGGTGGTTCATAGCCATCTGTAACTTCAGTTACAGGGGATCCAAAGCCCCCTGGCATTCAAAGACACCTGCACACACTGCACATATAAATTCAAACAGGCACACATGCATACAAATAAATAAAAATAATAAATAATTAAATTATCATCTCTTTAACAATATACAGAAATAATCTTGATTCTCTATAATCTGTCCTGGAAAACTGAAAAGAGGAGTTTTCCAGGACATTTCCCAGCTCATTTTACAAGGCCAGCATAATGTTAAAATCAAAACATACCCCAGGAAAATTTATGCAAACAATTTTTGGCTGTAAGCCTGAGCCTTTAATGGCTGCACCAACTTTCCAGCCCCACATGCAAGCATTGTTTTGTTTTTGTTTTTGTTTTTTGGTCTTTTTGAGCTGGTCTGGAGCTCACTAGGTAGACCAGGCTGCCCTTGAACTCAGAGATCCACCTGCCTCTGCCTCTTGAGAGCTGGGACTAAAGGTGTGCGCTACCATGCCCTGCTAAGAATTCTTAATAAAAAAATATTTAGCACACTGAAACCAGCAATGCACATGAAGAAAACACTATGAGCAAGTGCAGTACATTCCAAGAATGTAGGACTAGTTCAGTATTTGAAAATCAGTGTAATTATGTGTATTGATTCAAGAACTTCATGTAGTAAAAGAATTCAGTAAAATTCAGTATTTATTCATATTAAAAATTCCACAGTGAGCTATGCATGGTGGTGCAAAAACCTGTTAGCACAACTACTTGGAAGGTTGGGAATGAGGATCACTTGTGTCCAAAAATTGCAGGCCCAACTGAGCAGGATAGGGAGGTCTTGTCCTAAAAGAAATTATTTTCTAAGTAAAAAATAAAAAATCCCATGGAATCTACAAAATATCTCCTAGAACTAACGAGTAAGTTTAGCAAGGTCACAGAATAAAGAGGTAACCCTCAAACATCAGCTTTACAATTGATTACTTATTTAGTCAATGTAAACTAAAGGAAAAATCAGTTTTATTTCCACATGCTAGCAATGTACTATCAGAAATGGAAACTAAAGTATAAGTATCATTAACAAAACCAAAAGATACTTAAATGAAAATAGAATAAAATAACAGTTTGAATCCTTACTAGCAATTTTTACAACAAAAATGGGAATATAAGAGTTCAGTTAATGCCTTCTCTCTTCTCTCCCTGTTGACCTAGCCTGAGGTGTCCCAAGCAACTGGGTGGAAGCCTTAACATCCAACTCAATGGAATCATTGCTTTGTTTCTTAGAAGCATTTCTCCTTCCTAAAGTAAGGTCACTAAGCCACCAGAGCATAAGATTCTGAGAACAGGGAGCAAACATTCTCCTAGAGAACAATGGTGTGTTTTGCCACAACCACAACCCTTGGAAACACACAACCACATACTGGATTATTCAAAAAAGCTATTCAACTTTCTAGAGAACACTGCCCCAGCTGTGAAAGGTACTGTCACATAGCTGTTGGTATGTGTGAATGTTAAGATTTTTCCAACATTCTTTAAGGTCACCTACTTCAGCATAATTGAAAGAAATTGTAAGATCACTGAATTCCATAAGGATGGACTCACAGGAGCATTTCTTTGGCTATGAGGTAACTGCTTAGATCAGAAACAATGCTATGTATTGCAGTGGATAAGCCATCCTGTCAGTCTACAGATGATTTGACAGAAACATTGATGTGCCATAGTGCCCCACATGTGGAGGTCCTAGGATGAATTTGGGGAGTTGGTTCTCTCCTTCTACTTTGTGGCTCCTGGGGACTGAACTCAGGTTGTCAGGTTTGGTGACAGGTTCCTCTACCCGATGAGCCATCTCACTGGCCTTTTGGCGCATTTTCTAATATCATTCTTAGGTTTACTTTGCTTGTGTTTGGACTTTCTTAATCCAGTCACAAATTCTTTAGTGAATGTGTTTTACATCTTCTCCCATTCTCCTTTATCATATTCGTTTCCATAGAGCAAAGGTATTAATTTTGACTAAGCCTAACTTAATCAGTATTTCCTTCTATAAATTGAGCTTTTGTTATCAAGACCAAGAACTCTTCATCTAATCAGTACTTGGCCTCATGTTTGTGCTCTTCCTAAAGTTTACAGGCTTATATTTTTACTTAAAGCTACAATCTATATTCATTTGCTTTGGTAAACTGTGAAGTTGAGGTTGAATTTCATCTTTTCCCCTATCTATGTTCAATTACTCCAATATCACTTGTGGTAAAGGTTACTCCTCACATTGCTTTTGTCTCATTTCCATCAGTCTATATGTTGGCTCTTTTGTTCCATTGATCTATGTAGCTATTCCTTATCCTTTATGACACTTTATTAACCATGGCTATATAGTCGGTCTTAGTAGTAGATCTTAAGCTCTTTCCTCAGTGTTAGGGAAATTCCTCACAAATTATTATATTCTTCAATATTCATATCTGAATCTTTAAGCAGCTTGAGATAATCCACGAGTTGAACACATCAGCTATGTATTTTAAGAATCAAAATCATGATGGAAGAGTGAATGGAAGGATGTAAAACTATAATTTGGGCTAAATGTAGAAATTGACATTATTTATTCAGTGTAGAATCAGTCACTAATATATGTTAAAGTATATGAAACATTTTACAAACACGTCAATGACTCACTGGATGACTGCTCACTTATTTCACATGTGCCTTCCTACATTACTATAACCTGAAAATGTATTGAATAATGTACACAGTATTTGAAACAAGGTGTTAATTTATATCCGACTAAAGTTCTTCTGGAAGCAAAATGCTTAGAACACATTGGACAACCAAGTAAGAAGATAGAATAAATGTGTTTAAAATTGAGATGTGATCTTTCAACTACCGTAAATGTATGAAAACTTGGGATATTTTATTTCCTTTAGAGATTGAACAAATCAAAGTGAAAAAATTGGGAAGAAGAATGAGTGCTCTGTGACTTCCTGTGAGCAGCCACAGTTGTATTTCTACAGCTTTCTCCTCTTCTGCCCGTCTACCATCCCTTTGCCACTAGTAACCTTTATACGAAATGCTGATGTACAGGAATATACAGGCATCAAACATAATTTTGGCTCTAGAATAATCATTTCAAGCAACTGAATTATGGATTCTAATGTACCTGGGAGCAGTATCTTTTTTCAGTGTCTAGAGTGCTAGGTATGTTGGATTACAGAGAAATTCTACAAGAGTCCACAGAGAGCTCTGTATTATAATTGTGTAGGTTAAAACACTACTTAAATTCAACTTTCTGCTAATTTTAATTTATAAAAATATAGTATTGTTCTAGGCTTACATAGTAGCAACGTATTTTATAGTTGGGGTTTGTTTTGGGAAAGGGTGTTTTCATGATGTAACCCATCCTGTTGCAGTGCTTACTACATATCCCAGACTGGACTTGATTTCATAATCTTCCTCTTGACTCAGCCTTCTGAACGCTGAGATTAGAAAATGTGCACCACCATGCTCAGCATTATGAAAATCTTGTATTACCATCTACATTTTGAAAATTTTGTATTCTTCTCCAAGCATCAGGCAGTATCAAAATAACCATAAAGTAAACAAAAGCACAATCACCATTTAACATTATATTTGAAGGCATTTAAAGCATAGCTGTGGTCCATTTTTGACAAAATAATAACATACACAACCATTAAAAGTGAAAATGAGATAAAACATCAAAGAGTATTGAAAAGACATCATTCTCTACATCCTTTTATTAGTGGGAAACGAGTTTTAGATAAAAAGTGCTATTTAATTCCCCCAGTCAATTGTGGAACTACTTCACATGTACTACAGTCTCATATGTGAGATCTAAATCTAGGGATTAATCGCCTGAAAACTCTGTATAACAAAGAAGCTAAAGTATTCACTCATTTCCCTTTAGAAGAACAGACTTGAAATGAAAAGTCAGTGCATCTATTAACTCGTGAGTTCTAATAACAGCACAACTCATTAAGTGGAGTATGTAAATAAAACCCAGCATACAACAACACTACAAAGCACCCGCAAATTTATTAAATTGAACTCATCCCCCTAAAAAGCTTGAGAAAAAAAAAAAACCTTATCTCTTTTATAAGTTTTCCAAGTACATTTCCTATACCTTCGGCATGAAAGTAGAAAGGAGACTGTTGTAGAAATTAAAGAGGACCAGAGAGAGGGGAGGGAGGACAGAGAGGGTAATGGGTAAAGAATATCAAAGTACATGATAAACAACGTCAAAAGGTTGTAAGTGGAAAGGTTGTAAGTTCAAGGCCTTTCTGAACAACACAGGAAGACCCATTTCAAATGTTATGATCTCTCCTCTATTTTTGATTTCTTAATTTCTATTTTATGAGTATGAGTGTTATGATTGCATGTATGTAAATGCAATCGTGTCATGTAGCACCGGCAGAGGCCAGAAGAGGGCAGTTGGATCTCTTGGAACTGGAGTTACAGACAGTTGTTAGTCACCATGTGGGTGCTGGGGTTTGATCTCCGGATCCTCTTCAATAACAGCCAGTGCTCTTAACCACTGAACTATCTCTCCAGCCTTGATCTCTCCTCTAAGAACCATAAATAGTAAGTGTTAACGGGAATGCAAAGAAATTGCAAGCCTTTATGAATTATGGTTAGAATGTAAAATGGTATAGCCAATAAACAGTATAGCAGTTCCTCCAAATATAAAAAGCAGAATTATTTTACAAGTACAAAATTTTTACTTCTTGGTATATAAGCTAAAGCATTAAAATCAGAACCTCAAAAAGATATTCATATATTCTTTGTGGTATAAGATCATCCTAAAGGATTCTATGAATTCTTTGCATATAGCATTCTTTGTTCACACATAAACAATAGATATAAAGTCATTTCTAGAAATGTAGCTCAGTAGCACATTGCAAGTGCAGCAAGTAGGACAAAGGAAAAGAGGATATTTATATATTGTAATGTAGCAAATCTAGAAATCATATTCCTAGTCCTTCCCCAAGGTTTCTTACCTATGCTTGGAGTCATCTTTGCTTGTTTGGTGACTTTTCTGAACTGGCTTTGTAGTTTCTGCTCTTTGTTGTGTGTGACCATTGAAGTCTCTGCCCATTATGTTAGAGGAGAGCTACTAACTATGTAAGCCGGATTTCCTGTAACATCTGGAAAAAAACCAACAAATTTCCCAGTCTTTGTGACTGTACACGTTCACTAGTCAGCCAAGAATTTCCCTACACTAGGTGAGTTCTCACTTTCTGTCATGCAGACCTGTAAGTTTACAGCATTCTCAGGTCTCCTCTGAACAATTTTGGCCTGATTCCTCAAAAACTATTATTTCCTATATTTACAAAAAAAATATCAATTGTTTGTTGAACTGGTATCATTAGCCCAAGGAACTGCAGCTAATATATTATCATTTAAAGATTTTTCATAAATTCCCCTACATAACTACCTCAGCATTGAGAGAGTCCCACATTGTTATAAACAAGCCTTTAGGCTGACCCATTAGGAAGCCTCCATATAGGTCAGAGTGAACAAACACACTTTAAGAATAAGGTCACTTCTACTCCCCCCAGTACTAGGAAATAATACTAAGTGGACTTGTACAGTGGAATACAGACTATTAACTTCAAAGCCTTTCCCACACTATAGGCTATAGAGCATAAGGTGAGACCAGGCAAGGCACATTATAATGGCACAAATCTCTCCTACTGAAATTCAACTATATTTTTAAAATTCTTGAGTATTTTCTGGTTCCTATAACCTTTTGCTTAGTCTTCAGAATACTGAAATACAAGTTGATTTGGACAGTATTTTCCAGTTTATTTGGGTTATTTGTAGAGAGACAAACCTTGGTGTTCTGTACTCTGCTGTTCTGCTGGATTCAAGCTTGATTATATCATAACCCATTTTCCATTAAAAAAATAATTAACATGGCTTTTAACAGTTAAAATATGGAAGAAATGAATGGACAATATGACATACTTTAACACAAAAAAGGGGCTCCACAGTTTAGTAGACTTCAATCTAGCCACTTTTCTGCTGCTTCAAATTCCAAACTAGATCACGGGGTTAAATCTTAAAACTATGAATGTAAAGAACTCATCATATTTAGAAATTTTTCCTCTGCAAAAGATCTTAGTGAAGAAAAAAATGGACTACAGACTGGGGTAAGATATCTGCAAATCATATATCCAACAAGGTACTAGCATCTAGAATGTACAAAGAACTCTCAATACAGTACAAAGAACAAACAGCCCAATGTGCAAATGAGCAAACAAAACAAAACAAAAAACAACCATGAAGAGTCATATCACAGAAGTGGATGCATAAGTGGAAAACTGGAGCACACAAGATTCTCAATAGCTGTAGCTTTCAGGGAACTACAGATTAAAACCACACTGAGGCACCACTGTGTACCTGAAGGAATAGCTAAAATAGCAATCAGTGATGACAACAAATGTTGATGATGGTGAGGAGACTGCAGGATTGTAACATTAATTTAAGATGGGAGTGCCATTCTGTAAAATGTTTTAGCAATTTCTTATGACTTCTACATACTGTGACCATATAATCCAGCAAATAAAACACATAAAAATCTGTGCAATAAAATTTGCAGTACCTGCATTAGAAACAACCCAAAGTTGGAATCAGCACAGATTCTATTCAACACGTACATTGACAAACAGGTTCACATGTAACACCGGATGCTATGTGGCAATCAAAATGATCTTGGATGGAATTCTAAAGAATCATAATGATCAAATAAGTAAATACAAACTAGGGGGACATAGTGGTACATTCATGTAATACCAATAATCAGGAGGAAAAACAAGTTGGTTGCAAGTTTGGGGCTACCCTGGGTTACATACTGTAAGTCCAACCTGGGTTATACAACAAACTATCTCAAAAACAGAACAACACCAAAAGAGAAACAAGATCAGCCAATTAGAAAGGGCAACATACTGCACTATTGAATTTATATAATATTTTTGAAATGATCAAATTTTAGAAATAGAGAACTGATTAACAAATTCCATGAGTTAGGAGAGTGGCACGGTTTAGCCTTATCGTGTTGGAACCTTTAGTATTGTATTTGTGGTGATGGACATAATAACATACATATGAGATGAAACTGAATAGAACTAAGACACATAGCAAATCAATACAAATAAAACTGGCAAATGTAGATAATTGTGAAGTATAATCAGTGTTAATATCATAGTTATGAGCATATGCCATCATTTTGCAAGATGTTACTTTTAGGGAAAAATGAGCAATGTGTAATAGTAGTCTCTCTGTACTATTCCTTATGCTTATAAATCCACAATTATCTCAAAACTTGCAATTATGAAATGTATATAATTTCAAAAGTTGTCCAATCTCCTATAGAACCTTCAAAATGGCTTAATATTATCGATGACTAAAACTATAATTGCACATTTTAAATTACTTATATAAATCACAGATTGTGGTGCGATTAAACAGTAACCTTCATCAAAATATCCAAATGGTCCACCTATGGCCACTTAAACTTTAGTACTTCTTATGTCTAGAATTAAAGCAAGATTTATATGGAAAAATATTAATAAAAAAGAAATATGGATGATTAAAAATTACCACTTTGATATTAACATTTTAAATAACTTTTGAATACAAATTCAATACTCAAAGAAAATTTATCATTGTTAGAAAAAGATTGGACCTAAAATACTTGAAAAGTGCAATCCAAAACCACAATACATGTGTGATTTAGTTCTACACAGTGAACATTTTATAAATTTGTGGTACATAAAAAACTCTAGCCAGTGCTAAAGAATATAATTGTATCCTGTATGCTTCACAATGTACTGAGCAAGACAGGCACATAAATAACTAGCAATGAAACACGACACTCTTCCATTAAGTACTGTAATGGAGGTGATCCACAGTGCCATAAGCAAAGCTTTGAAAACAATTTGTTACATGATGCAAGGCTCTAGAGTCATTTATGAATCAGTCAACACATTTAAATATACATTGACCTTCTAACCTTCCTGCAATGTGGCTTAGGTATTAAGAAAGAAAACTACAAAGAACATCACAACTCTAAACAATTCTGTGGGAATTCTGGTATACTGATATGTCTCTAAATAAAGAATAGTTTTATTTTCCTTGGAATATAAAATATATGTATTTATAATATATGATATATTAAGAAGTAAAAACTATGATATGTTAATTGCATAATGCGTGAATTATTACAAGCTGATAAAACTTTAGAATACATAAAGAATTCCTAGATTCAGTTTATTTTATGTATGTGTGGTCTTTGGCAACACCCTGGTTTTTTGCAAAAGAACATACTGGCAAGTATAAGTTGAAGACAATCAATCCAGTACCATCCTAGCCATCTTGAAATTATTTTTTAAACAATTTTATAACAATTTCAATATTTATATTAATTATATTTTATAAATATTACAAGGTTTTAAATATATGAAAAATAATCAACCTTACTCAGGACAGAAATGCAAAGAAAAACTAAAATGAGATGCTTGTCGTTTATATTAGTGAAGGTATAATGTTTGATAGCACTTTGTGTTGGTGACACCTGGAGAAAACACATATATTGCTAGTGTAAGGATAAACTGGCACAACCTCTACAGAGGACAATCTGGCAATATCCATCAAAATGACAAAGGGAAATACCATACAAACCAACAGCACCATTTCTAGAAAGACAATCTACAGATCCATGTATCTGAAATGACATCTTACAAGATTATTCATTGCATAAACACAGCAGCAAAATACAGGAAACAAGCCTAATCTCTCTCATTAGGGGACTCATTAGAAAAAGCATTCTATATCTATACAATTAAATATTATGAGGCTACAGCTCTTTCCATACTAATAAGACATGCTGTAAAATAAAGTACAGAAATATGTGCAAAAACAAAGGGAATACGGAATGTGTGAACACGTTTGTAAGTGCCCAAGCTTGTATGTGTATGAATTTTTCTAGAAGTTACAACAAGAAATGTTAACACTGCTTATGTCTGGGAAGGGTAACTGTGGCAGGATACAAAGGATAGGAAACTTTTAATTGCATACTTTTTTATGTTTCCAAAATCTGAACCACATAAATGTATAACCTAACAAAAATGAATGAAAGAGAGAAAAAAGTAACAGAAAATCGTCCAAACAATAGCTCATCTTCAAGAGGAAATTATTACACATAATTTTCCTATTTTATTTTCAGACAAAACACCTTGACAAAAGATAAGAACCAAAGGCATCATTATATTTCACATGCAAAATAAGCAGTCAGCTTGATGCTTCTTTAATGGTGTCCTGCAAGCTTTCCCTACTGAAACGCCCTGAATAGATGCTAAAAGAACTTTGCCTTTAGCAGATCCTTCAGTTTCAAAAGACAGTACTTTGTCAAAGAAAACAATGCTCTGAAATAAATAATCCTATATATTTGTATGCAGTGATGTAACTGTATTAACACATCATAAGGGTAATTATTTTTGAATTAGTTAAGTAAAATAAACTATTTCATTTTATGTATTTGTTTTTATTTTCAGATCAAATTCTGTCTCTGTTTCTCTCTCTCTCTCTCTCTCTCTCTCACACACACACACACACACACATGCATACACACACAAACAGCCACATGTATTGCAACTCAAATCTTTGAGAATCACCTTACAAACATACTCCTCAAATACTGTCTAATGTAGTTATCATTTATCTATCTTGATAAATTTAAAGCAGAAAATTTAACATTGATATCATGCTTCTTTTAATATCAAAAGTATGGGAAAGTTCACTTTAGCTTTACAGTCTCTCTGAACATTAAGCATATAGGAAAAATATATTAAAATTGAAACGTATTTCAATGTGTTGTTTGAAAATATAATTGAGAAATATGTGCCAGGCTTGGTGCTGCAGGCTTGTAATCCTTTCTACCCAGGATATTTAAGCAGGAATATAAAAAACTCAAGATCTTTCTAGGCTATAGATTGAATTCAAGTTCCCAATCTCAAAAAATACAAAATGGGCTGAGGGTGTGATTAAATAGTACATTTTCCCCATGGTGCCCAAAGTCCTGTGTTCAGCAATTCAACTTCTCTCTGAAATTCCCCCCAAACACTATATCCTTTCACTTGGCCCTTCTATGTCTTAGCTATCTTTCTAGGATGAGCTCTGGTATTACCCACTGCCTGAGGACACATTAATTTCTCCCTCCTGTGAATATCTGAAATATTTTAGATAAGACTAAATAAATAAATAAATTTTTTAAAGAAACTTTCTTATGCCACTAAACTGACTCTTAATGATTTATTGTTATACCCATAGATTAATACATCTCTCAACTCTTGCCAGAGAAGCTTCTTCTTTCATCAGATGGTGATGAAAACCAAAAACCATAACTAGGCAACATGCAAAGAATGCGAGGCTGCTGAGTGTTTATCCCTGAGTTGGACACCAATATCAAACTTCTACCTCCCAAGGCTCAGGGATCACTGCAGAAGAGAGGTTGAGAATATTACAAAAGCCATAGGTGGTGTATGACCACAAGGAAAAGACAGTTTTCCATACAGCTGGTCAGTTACACAAATGAACTCACAGCAATGGTGACAGTATGCACACATACCACATAAGTTCAAACCAGACAAAATCCCAGCACAGATATGGAGAAGTGGGTAAGAAACCTCAACCCTACCACCAGTTGCTGCTGGGAGAGGGAGTGTCAGTCTCACTTAAGTCTGAGATTCTTGGTAGACTGACCAGACTCCAATGGATAGATCCACACTGAAGGGCACTGGAGGACACAGACTCTATAGGTGTGTGTGTGTGTGTGTGTGTGTGTGTGTGTGTGTGTGTGTGTGTGCGTGTTCGAGTACATAAAATTGGCTAGGGGGTAGTAAGAGGGGCTGCGGACAGGAGAAAAGACCTAATATGATCAAAATATACTGAATGAAATATGCAAAAATTGTATTTAAAAAAGTTTCAAAAACCTCATTTTATAAAACATACATTCAAATCTATTTAGAGTAGATGACGACCTATGTGACTATGTTAAAGACGTATCCTATACAAAATTGTAAATGTACTAAATGCTACTTAGCTGTACAGTTAAAATTACCATCATAGTAAATTATATGTACCAACACAGCAAAATATATATGTTTTTACTAAAATTAATAAAATGTTTTTGAAATTATAGAATGAAGGTAGGTCCAGAGCACAGTCCCGTCATCCCAGATACTTGGGATGCTAAGGGAAGATCTTACATCTGAGGCCAGCATAGACTACAGTGAGTACCAGGCAACCCTGAACACCTTAGTGAAACCACATCCAAAGATATTTTTTTATTTAAATATTTTTTTATTTTTTTAGAAGCATGTCATTACAGCTTCAACATACTCAATAACAGTTTCCAGAACAAAGATACATCTCTTTCAAAAGTGGCTATAAAATGTTTAGGTTTGCTGTTGAATTAATACAGTTATACAATATTGAACTCAGTATAAGCCCTGTAAGACAGAAAATTGAATGAGTTTTTAACCATTAAAAAACATCTCCATTTCATTTTAAAATATACTGTTTCTTACAGAAAGACTCACTGTTTTTGCTAATAACACTGAGAAGTTGGCACATGGGTCTCTCATCTGTATGTATCTGATTATTACTAGTCATAATCGGTTGCACTCGGGTCCTTGGGACCTCTGTATGTATATAAATTCATTGGGTAGATTTCAATGGTAATGTTTATCACCTCTGCTAATTAACATGATGTAAACTTTTATGCTTCCTCCTCAAATGTAATTCATTTCTTAAAAATTTGTTGATTTGCTTGTGTGTATGTGTATGTGTATCACACAGAACATCCCAAACAATTTTATTCAACTATACACCCACTTCCCAGATGGCACCCTTCCATAGACTCCCTCCCCCCACTAGAGCCCTTATACTCTGTTATTCCTGCGACTGACCGCTGTGTTGTCAGCACCCCCAGCCGTTCTCCACTACTTGTCCATCTGGAGAATCTAGTCAGCCTTTCTAGAGGTCTTTGTATTAGGAAGTTCAGTTGTTCCTCATCTAGCAACAATAGGTTGTCAATATTCCTTTAGATAAGATTGGGGTCTGCTGTTCATTTTCCCAGTTCTATGCTAGGTTACTATCTGGGACACCCTGCCCAACAACTCAAAAGAAGGTATCTACTATCTGGCATTGTTGCTTGTTATGTAGCCTTCAGCTATACATATGTTTAAGCTATACATATGTTTAAGCTATACATATGTTTAAGACTACATATGTAGTCTTAAAAACAATTATATTGGCCCCTTTAATCTTTGGTTATACTTTCCTTTTGGGTGTTCAAGGTCATACACATGGACTTGGGAGGAGCCCCTGGCTCCTTTTTTTTTTTTTTTTAACCAGTTCTGCCAGTGTGAAGATAAGTCAAAGGTCCTAATCGACCACGTGGAAGCATGGAGGAAATGATTCCTCTGTGTTGACCCTCCTCTTTGTAGACTGGACACTGGTTCAAATCCATCTTGTGGGGGTCTCCTCGGCCTCCTTGATCAAGAGGACAGGTGACCCACCGCCATTATAGGACATTTTGAGAGATGCTCATAGTCCCCTGGAACTAGTCGACCTAGGAGGTCAAGGAGCAAAAACTGTACTTTATGTCCCCCTGACCAACTTAGTATAGGCCTCAAAGTATGTCTGTTAAACATCCAAGAAGCTTAGTTCGACCAGTATGATACATTTAGTTACTGTGTGCCATGTAGATAAATCATGGACAAAGAACAATTGTTCTCAGATAAACCTTGCCTAGACATATATTTCAAAATCTGGTGTGTATAATTTGTCAGTAGGTTGTTCGATTAATATGGTTCCCTCTGTTTTTCTTAAAACTAGCTAGGTGTTATTTATCGCTCACATTGTCTAACCCCTCCATCATGGTTTCCCCAATTAAGGAGCCCCTATTTTTCCCTTTCTCCCTTAATAATACCCTTCTCCTATGGTCTTACCTTTTTTGAGCCCCTTCTTTCCCTATATCCCCTAGGTTTCTTGTATTCCCTTCCCTCTCCCCTCACTTAAACTAACCCAATTTTTGTCCATATATTCCTTATTAATGCCTGTTTCATACTGTTCTTCTCTTACAGGTTCTTTCTTTTCCTTTACATCCCTGGTTCATTTCCATGATACTGGTTCCTGTAGTTATGTCTAGATACATACTCACTTATCAGGATTTGGTTCTAGGATCCACATATAAGAGAGACTATATATTGCTATTTTTTCTGAGTCTGTGTTTTCACTTAGTATAACAGTTTCTAGTTCTAACCATTTACCTGCAAATTTCATGATTTCATCTTTCTTTACTGCTGACTAAAACTCCACCATATAAATGAACCACATTTTCATTATCCAGTCATCAATTGAGGGACACTTAGGTTGCTTCCATATCTTAGCTATTGTGAAAAGACCAGCAATAAACATTGTATAAGTATCTCTGCAATAGGATGGATCCTTTGGATATAGGCCAAGGAGTGGCGTAACTGGGTCGTATGGTGTTTATTTTTAGATTTTTTTTTCTTTTTGGTTTTTTTTTTTTTTTTGAGACAAGGTCTTCCTGTAGCCCCAGCTGGCCTGGAACTCACTATGTAGACTAGGATGGCCTCATCTCACAGAGATCTGCCTGCCTCTGCTTCCCGAGTGCTGGGATTAAATGTGTGCGCTATTACACCCAGCTATCTTGCCTCTGCCTCCTGAGTGCTGGGATTAAAGGCGTGTGCCACACCCAGGAGCCCATTTTTAATTGGTTACTTCTTGTCTTGATTCTGTTTTTGAGTTTGTTATATATTCTGGATGTTAAACCTCTGTCAGATGTGTCGCAGGTAAAGATTTTCTCCCATTCTGTGGGTTTTTTCTTCACTTCCCTGGTTGCCTTTTTTGATGTACAGAAGCTTTTTAGTTAAATGAGGTCCCATTTATTGATTCTTGACCTTGTTTTCTGAGCAGTGGATGTCCGGTTTAGAAAACCCTTTCCTACACCTATATCTTGTAGGTTTTTCCCAATGTTTGATTCTAACAGTTTCAGAGTTTCAGGCTTTATATTGAGGTCTTTAATACATTTGGAACTGACTTTTGTGCAAGGTGAAAGGTAGGGATTTAATTTCATTTTTCTGCAGTGGAGATCCAGTTTTTCCAGCAGCATTTGCTGAACATGCTGTCTTTCCTCCAGTGAATGTTCTTGGCCTTTTTGTCAAATGCGGGGTGGCTGAAATTGCATGTACTTATATTTGGGTCTTCAGTTTTGTTACATTGATCTATGGGTCTATTTTTGTGCCAGTACCATGTTTTTATGACTATAGCTCTGTAAAACAGCTTAAAATCTGGTATAGTAATTCCATTGGCATTGCTCTTAGTACTCAGAGTTGCTTTGGCTAGCTGAGGTCTTTTAGGCCTCCATATGAATCTTAGGATTTTTTTTCCAATTCTCTGAAAAATGTCATAGGAATTTTGATTGGCATTGCATTGAATCTATAAATGGCTTTTGGTAGGATGGTCATTGTCACAATATTAATTCTTCAAATTACTGAGCATGGGAGGTCCTTCCATCTTCTGATGTCTTCCTCAATCTCTTTCTTTAAAGATTTAAAATTTTCATTGTAGAGCACTTTAATGTGTTTAGTCAGGTTTATTCTGAGATATTTTATTTCTTTGCAGTTATTATGAAGGGGAGGGTTTCCATGTACTCTTTCTCTGAATGCTTGTTATTAGTGTATAAAATAGCTACAGACCTTTGCAGGTTAATTTTGTAACCTGCCACTTTACTGAATGTGTTAATAATTTCTAGGAGTTTTCTGGTGGAATTTTTGGTTTCTCTTAAATATCATATCATCTGCAAAAAGGGATAATTTCATCTCTTCTTTCCAATTATTGCTCTTTTAATTTCCTGCTCTTGTCTTATTGCTCTTGCAAGAGTTTCAAGCATTATGTTAAAGAGGAGTGGAGATAGTGGACAGCCTTGTCTGTTACCTGATTTCAATGGGAGTGCTTCCAGTTTTTCTCCATTCAGAAAAATATTGGCCACACGTTTGTAATATATGGTTTTAGTTATGTTGAGGTATGTTCCCTCCAGTCCAATTCCCTCTAGGACTTTGAACATAAATGCATGTTGAATTTTGTCAAAGTCCTTCTCTGCATCTATTGAGATGACCATGTGGTTCTTGTCATTGAGCCCATTTATGTGATTTATGACGTTTATTGACTTACATATATTGAACCATCCCCGCATCTCTGGAATAAAGCCAACTTGATCATTGTGGATTATCCTTTTGATGTGTGTCTGTATGTGGTTTGCAAGTATTTTATTGAGAATTTTTGCATCTATGTTCATTAAGGATATGGGTCTGTCTATAGTTTTCTTTTTTAGTTGTATCATTACCTGGCTTTGGTATGAGAGTGATGCTGGCTTCATAGAAGGAATTTGGAAGTTCGCCCTCCATTTCTATCTATTTGAATAAATTAAATATTATTGGATGCAGATCTTCTTTAAATGTCTGATAGAGTTTTGCTGTAAGTCCAACTGGTCCTGGGCTTTTTTTAGTTGGGAGGTTTTGTATTACTGTTTCAATTTATTTTTTTGTTATGGGTTTGTTTAGGCTGTTAATCTCTTCTTGGCTTAGTTTTGGTGGTTCCCATGCCTTTAGATAGTGTCCATTTCTTTTAGGTTTTCAAATTTAGCAGTATATAGATTTTTTAAAAGTATTCCCTTATAATGTTCTATATCTTTCTGGTGTCTGTTTTGATGTTTCCCATTTTCTCTCTGGTTTTGTTGATTTGGAAGTGCTCTTTCTTTCTTTTGGTTAACTGGGCTAGTGGTCTGTCAATCTTGTTTATCTTTACAAAGAACCAGCTCTGAGATTCGTTTATTCTTTCTATTGTTTTCTTTGTTTCAATTTCATTAATTTCTGCCCTGATTTCTGTTATTTCTTCTTGTCTGCTGGGTTTGGGTTTCATTTGTTGTTGCTTTTCAAGTGTCTTGAGTTGCAATGTTAAGTCATTTATTTGTGTTCTTTCCTATTTTTTAATGTAAGCACTTACAGCTATAAACTTCCTTCTAATGACAGCTTTCAGCATGTCCCAGAGGTTTTGTTGTATTATATTGTCCTTTTCATTTAGTTCCAGGAATGCTTTTCTTTCTTAATTTCTCTTTTGACCCACTCATCATTCAGGGATGTGTTGTTTAATCTCCATGTGTTAATGTGGTGACTAGGGCTTCTTCGGGTGTTGATTGTAAGTTTTATTGCATTGTGGTCTGATAGAATGCACAGAATTATTTCAATCTTTTTTTATTTGTTGACGTTTGTTTTGTGCCCCAGCATATGTTTGATTTTGGAGAAGGTTCCGTGGGGTGCGGAATAGAAAGTATGTCCTTTGGTGCTTGGGTGGAATACTTGGTAGTTGTCTTTTAGGTCCATTTGATATATGGTATTGTTTAATTCAGATGTCTCTCTGTTAACTTTCTGCCCTGTTGACCTATATAATGGAGACAGTGGGGTACTGAAGTCCCCCACTATTAATGAGTTGATATTAATCTGAGTCTTAATGTCCTGTAGTATTGTTTTTATGCAGTTGGGTGCACCAGAGTTTGGTCAATATATGTTCATGATTGTAATATCTTCTTGGTTTATTGTTCCTTTGATCAGAATGAAGTGGCCGTTTTTATCTCTTCTGATTAATTTTAGTTTAAAGTCTATTTTGTCAGATATTAGAATTGCAATGCCTGCTTTTTTCTTAATATCATTTGCTTGGTATCTTTTTTCCATCCTTTCACCTTAAGATAGTGCCTGTCCTTGCAAGTGAGATGAGTTTCTTGCAGACAACAAAAAGATGGGTTTTGTTTCTTAATCCATTCACCTAGACTGTGTCTTTTGACTGGGGACTTCAATCCATTAATATTTAAAGTTATTAATGAAAGATGAGTATTGAATTCTGTCATTTTTTTGTTTAAATTCTTGCTATAGCTATACTTTTACACTGTTATACCCTCCTTGGAGTTCTTTCTGAAACCCCTTGGGTATAGTCATTCCTTTCTTCAGCTCTTTGTATTGCTCCCAGAACTCTCGGTAGAGGAGGCTACCCACTTTAAGATGTCCAGCAATGGAGAGAGAGAGAGAGAGAGAGAGAGAGAGAGAGAGAGAGAGAGACTCAGTACAAGATAGACCCTAAAGGGTCACCAGTAACCTATGTTCTCCACATATGCCACATCTATGTTCAGATTGTTAAATCCATTCATCTATGAGCTCAGCAATTTGTATTAATCTACTGATAATGTTAGAGCCCTTAGGGGTTCAAGTTCGGGGTCTCACCACTGAATACTGCTGCACTAAGGACAAACCTTTCAATATATGAGGCTTCAAGGAATATTTCAAATACAATCATACCCACCTTGCATATATAGAAAATCTTGAAGAATTTACAAAAATAATAAATAATAAAATACTAGGGTACTGAAACATATATGACACTGAAAAGAAAAATTAAAGATTAAGCACGATTACCAGGAAATGTGTATAAAAAGACTCAATATTATGTGAATTGATTCATAAGACTAAACACAAGCTCAATCAAAATCCCAGAAGACTTCTCAGAAATTGGGGAGCTTTTTCCAAAATTTCTATGGAAATACAACAAATTTTAATATATAAGACAAGCTTGCACAGGCCTTATTTCAAGTCTTACTTTGAAGCTACAGTAATCAAGAAAGTGTGATACTGGCATAAGGCCAGGCATATTAAACACCAAAGTAAGTCTGTAGCATTCACAGACTACACACATACATGATCACTAAACTGCAATAAAGATAAAATTATAATTCTGTAGCTAAGACATCATCTTTAAAAAACAGTGTCTAAGAACAACTGCATATTGGCACTAGAAAAATAAAATATGATATCAATGAAATGGTGGATTAGGCAAGTCTAGGCTCATGCCTCTCCACAGAAACATGAACAATCAAACATGGACTGTCATCATCAACTCTGACAGAACTCTGAAAAAACAATCAAAATTTACAGCAGCTAAAATTTGTTAAATCGTGACAAACACTACTCTAAAATTAGTAAGGAATATCTGTGGTGGTTTTGCTTGCCCTTACTCATCTATCTCCCCTGGCTTGTTGGCTGTCTGAAAGACATCAATCATGCTTACAGTAAGGCACCCCTGTCCTTATTTCCTGAGGGAGAAATAAAAATTTTATTCTCAACAATTGTCTGTTGCAATGTCTACAGGTGTTACCTAAAAGACTGTTGCAAGGCATTTATCTTTGTTTTGATTAACTTAGAAAAAGAACAGTAGGCATCCTTGGAAACATTTTACAGAAACAATATGTAGCTGCCTGGGGTAAAAAAATTACAGGTGAGGCATACAATAGGGCATGAAAAGCCAGCTAGGAAAAGCTAAGAACAGAGTTTCCTTAAAAGGAACACAGAGCACTGAAAAGTGCCCTATATGCATTGAAAAGTGCCCTGTATACTAAGATATTCACAAAACTAAGTATATTCCCAGGAAAGACCACTGAAAACTTGCATCTTTAGCTGAGCCACAGAATAACTACAAACTGCCTGACTAATCCCAGTAAACAGACCAACATATGAATTATGAATAGTCTACAAAAAAGAAGATAGACTATCTCAGAAAGAACACTTGAAGAAATAGTACCAGAAAGCTTCCCTAATATTAAAAGGTATGAAAGATATGAATCTGTACATTCAAGAATCTCTGGTTGGATAACATCAAAGAGATCTACAGCACAACTCATTATAATTCAACTGTCAAAGGACACAAAGACAGGAGATGGAGAAATGGTTCAGCAGTTAAGAGCACTGACTTCAGACCTGGGTTCAATTCCCAGCACCCCAGCTCCAGGGGATCCAACACTCTTTTCTAACCTTTTTTGGCATTGCACAATATGGCTGCACTTACATACATACAAGCATAGCATTCATACTATAAAATAAAAATAAACATTTTTAAAAAGACACAAAGACAAAGAACCTTCAAAGTTATAAGAAACAAAGCATCACAAATAAGAAATGGTTAATAAATAACCAATCAATTTTTTGCCAGAATCATGGAGGCTGCAAGGCAGTGTGAGTGAAATATTTAAAGGACTAAAAGAAAAAATAAGCTCTCTATGTCTGCAAAAAATTTTTCTTCAAAAATTAAGGAAAAATTAACCAGGTGTGGTGGTGTACACATTTGATCTCAGCAATTGGGGGGCAGAAGCAGATGGATCGCTATGAGTTTTGGGCCAGCCTAGTCTATACAATGAGTTTAGGCAAGCCAGGTCTGCATAGTAAGACCATTTCTCAACAAACAAGCAAACAAAAAATACAAACCCTATAAAAATAAATAAATAAATAATTTAAAATTAAGATATATCTAGATTTATGAATGCTGAGGAATTCATTGCCAGAAAGTTTGCCTTTTAAGAAATGATAAAGGACTCCTAAGGCTGAAAGGAAAAACCCTAGAAAGTAACTCACAGCCACAAAAACAAACAAAAGAGCGCTGATAAAGGTAACTACATACAAAAGCCACTGCACTGGATTTTCACTTTGTAACTCCTCTTTTATTCCTACATAACTTAAACAAATACATAAAAATAATTATATATATTTTAGTAAGCATAAAGTATATAATTAGAAGAGCTGGAGAGATGGCTCAGCAATTAAGAACACTGGCTGCTCTTGCAGAGGACCTGGGTTCAATTCCCAGCACCCACATGGCAGCTAACAATTATCAGTAACTCTAGTTCCAAGGGAACTTTCTTCTGACCTCTGTGAGCATTGCATGACATGGGTGCACTTACATACATGCAGGTAATACACTCATACATATAAAAATACAAACAAATAAAGTATTTTTAAGGTGTAAATTAGATATAACTGTGACAACTTAAAGAAAGTGGATATGGAAATTAGTGGTGACGTTTGTCATTGACAAGTGAGTGTGATATCAATTCACATTAGATTACTAAAAATTTAGGACATTGCTTTTAATTCCTATGGTAACAACTAAGAAAATATGAAAAGTATATTAAATGAAGAAAAATTGAAATGATTCAAAATGTATAATACTAAAGAAATCAGAGCAGAAGAGACTAATGAAGGGAATTAAAGGGAAAACAGTGCAAGTCATATGAGAAAACAAATAGCAAAATGGCAAAAGACAATTTCTTCATAAACAATTCATTTAAATATAAATGTGTTGACAGTTTCAACGAAAAGCTAAAGATTAGCACAATGGGTAAGGAAACATGATCCAATTATCTGCTTTACACAAGAAATTCACTTTAGATACAAGGATAGGTTGGAATTACAGAAAAGAGAAGATTTTCCATGCAATTAGTGATCACAAAAGGGCTTAGATGGCTGTTTATAATAAGACAATTATGATTTTAAGTCATTCTGTTACAACAGATACAAAAGGATATTTATTATACATTGGCAGAAGGTAAATTCATTGATAATACACAAAAACTAAAAATGAATGTAAAAACAAGCCGGAAGCTTGCTCATGTGAGCCTGTGGCAGTGGTGGTGTCCAGTGTGAGACCCACGGCAGCTCAATGAAACAAAGGCCCAAAGGGGAGGTGAGAAGTAGGTGGTGGGTCAGCACTAGACCGAGAACTATTTGAGACTGGTTGCTGCTGGTTGATGGAGAGTATGGCTTACATATGACCACTGGATGGGCTGACTAGACTCCAGTATACGCATTTACACTGAAGGACACTTGGGTATAAAAGTCCGAATGAATAGGACTCAGCATGTATGGCAGAGTGCATATGTTTCAGTGGGGATATAGGGAGAAGCATGGTTGCAGGAAGGGGTCTGGATTTGAGTGGGAAATGTATGAAATTTAAAAGCTCAGTAAAAAAATGGTATTAAAATTTTTAAATTAATTCATAAGAACAATTGGGTCCCCAAATATGCAAAGCTGATGTACAACTACAAGCTTGAAACAAAATTTGTTATATGCTTCAATATCCAACTTTCATTAATAAATACAAGAACCAGACAGAAAGTCAGTAAAGCTCAAGAAAGAAAGAAAAGCAAGATCAATACAGAAAATAAACATCTTGAACTACCTCAGGAATCTCTGCACTTGGGAAATGGAGGCAGGAGGATCAGTAGTTTAAGGCCAGTCTCAGCTACATAGAGAGTTCAAGGCCAGCCTGAGTTACATGAGACCTTGTATCAAGAACAAACCAAACAACCAAACAAACAAAAAAACAAATAGAAGGACATTGTCACAAAAGTGAAGACAACTTAGAAAATAGGAGAAAATATTCAACATACATAAAACACCAAATAATAGAACAATACATATTCTTCAAGTAAATATGGAATACTCTCCAAAGCATAACAAAATAAGCATCAATACGTACTTTTTTAAACTGACGTTAATATAACATATCTGTTCTTATTTCTGTTGCTGTAATAAAATATCCTAACAAGAAGCAACTTAGAGGAGAAAGGATCTATTTCAGCTTACAATTCCAGATTACAGTCCATCACAGTAGCAGAAGCTTGAGACAGCTAGCCACATTTCACCCACAGACAAGAACAAGAAGAAATGCATGTATGCTCATTTAATTGTTTGCTTGTTTGCTTGCTTGCTTGTGCTCAGCTTCAGTCTCTAATCTTATATAGTTCAGGATCCCCTGCCTGCCTAGGAATGATGCCACCCACAGTGGACTGGGTCTTCTCACATTAATTAATGTAATTAAAATAATCCTCCTCAGACAGGCCCACAGGTCAAATCAACATAGACAATCTCTCATTAAGAATATCTTCCCAGGTTCTGTCAAGTTGATAGTTAAAGCTAACCATCACAATATCCAATGACAGTGAAAAAAAATCAATAAGTGGAAGAAAACTGGGAAATTAAGAAACACAAAAAAATTAAATGAGATAATATTCATAAAGTAAAGAAAAAAATAGGTCAGGTCTTGTGGGACATGCCTTTAATACCAGCATTCAGGAGTCAAAGGCAGACAGATCTCTACAAGTTCGAGGACAACCTAGTCAATAAAGTGAGTTCCAGGCCAGCTATAGGAAGAAACTGTCTCAAAACACAAACAAAAATAACAAAATTTTTAAAAAGAAAATAATGATGCTAAAATGTATGGGGCATTCTAAGTATAGTGCTCACTAGAAATTTTAGAGTAACAAAGGCTTACTTACATTAAAAAGAGAGAAATAGCTCATATCAACTACTCAACTTTATATGTTAAGGAACTAGAAAAACAAGAGCAAATTAAAACAAGAGCTAGCAAAGGGAAGAAAACTATTCAGATAAATGGCACATAGAATCAAAAAATAAAAACAATGAAAAAAAGTGTTCTTTCAAAAGAACAACAAAAGTGACAGACTTTTTGCTGAACTGGAAAAAAGATAAAATAACTGAAATATAAAAGGGGATATTGCTACCAACTTTACAGAAATATAAATGATGATAAGAGCATGCTATGAACAATTTTTCACTGACAAATTGGACAACATAAATGAAATGGAGAAATTCCTAGAAACATAGTAGTTACTAAAAGTAACACAAGAACAAAGAGAAAACCAGAGATTTACAAGTGAATACAGTGACTGCATTAACATTTAAGAACATGATTATTTTTCATTGTATATATGTATGAAATTTTCATAGAACATATTTAGATTAAATCGGTTATTTTTAATTAAAAATAAAAAAAAACAAAGTAAAGATTATCTTCACTTTCAAACTCTGCCAGACAATTAAAGGAAACAACATCAGTTACTTCACAATCTGTCAAAAAAAAAAAAATAGAGGCGGTATTACCTAACTTATTCTAAGAAACTACGATTATTCTAAGCAAAACCAGGGGGAAAGATATTACAGGACAAAACTACAGATCAATATCCCCTATGTAAACAAATACATAAATCCTGAAGAAAATACAAGGAAACTAAACCCATCAACTTGCTAAGAGAAATATATACCATGATCAAGTGAGATCTGGCCCAGGAAGACAAAGGCTTTTCAACACAAGCAATTATTGTAATTAAATAACATATTTAATAATGTTATTAATAACATATTAATAAAACAAGAGACAAATCATATCATTCTAATTAATAATGAAATACAGAATGATTTCACAAAATCCAACATATTTGTGTTTCAGAAATTCATATATGTGGATAAAAAGGGAAATTTTCAAGAATATCAAAATTATGAAAAAACTCACAGCTACCTCAGTATTCAAATACAAAAAGATTGGAAGGGTGTTTTGCTACAAGATTGAGACTAAGATAAGGACATTTGCACTCATAGATTCTAGTCATTAAAATACTGGAATTAGCCAGCATAATTAAGCAAGAAAAAAAACATAAATCCTTCTCCATTTCATCTAGGATGCACAATTTGTCAGTGAATAATTTTTCATAGTACGCTCTTAAAATCCTACCCACGCTGAAAAGGCACTAGTTATCATTTTTAAATGTTTTAGAATTAATTTTTTTTACATTCTATGTGCGTGAGTGTTTTGCCTGCATTTGCATAAGTGCCAGGTGCATGCAATGCTTGCAAAAGCCAGAAGAGTGTGACATCTGATCCTCTGGAAAAGGAGTTACAGTTGTGACACACCATGTGAGTGCTGGGAAACAAACTGAAGTCCTCTGCAAGAGCAGCCAATGCTCTTAAGTATTGAGCCATCTCTCCAGTCCCTGAAGTTATTTTTTATGTAGGTGTCATGATTTCATGAATGCAAAATCTTATAGAATTATTAATAAACAATGAACATATTTGGCACTACTGAGTGTATAAGATTGAGGCAGAACTGTTTCTACATAACCATCACGAACAATCTGAAAGTGAATTCAAGAAAACTTACAGTACAATCAAAACAAGTTATGCAGGCATAAAATTTAATAAAAGTGATGAAACACATATGCACAAATGATTTTAAAAGACCCAAGTAAATGGAAAGCAAAGGTAAATCTTGATTGCCTTTGATTTGGCTTAGGTATGATATCAAAAACATAAGCAATAAAAGAAAAATAGATGAATTTGACTTTATGAAAATTAAAAATTAGATATGAAAAGACCTCAGGGCCAGTCATGGTGGCTCATGTTTGTAATCTCAGTACTTGGGAGGTGGAGTCAGGAGGATCACACGTTCAGTGTAAGCCTTGGCTATATAGTGAGTTCAAGGCCACACTAAGCTATATGAGACATTGTCTCAAAAAAATAAAAGATAAAAAGTAAAGGACAGATGGTCAATTTGAAAATAAGCAAAGGCCTTAAACAGAGATTTCTCCAAATATGATGTGCAAATGTTTAGAAAGCACATAAAAAGTTCAGAATATCATTCATTACTCAAAAATGAAAACTAAAACCAAATGAAGAACCAATACGTGTTAAACTGGGATAGTCATAATAAAAAATTTCAAATAAATAAAAGCACTGATGAAAAGATGAAGAAATTGGAATTCTTACAGACTGCTGATAGGAACAAAAATTATTTAGCCACCATAGTTTTGTCACTCCTTACAAACAAGGCTATAATTACCATGTGGTCCCATAGTTCCATAACTAAGAATATATTCTGAAGTTTGAAAAAGGGACTAAAAATTCATTAGTCATATGTTCAGAGAAGAATCATCTAAAAATAAATGAAAGGTAGAAATGGTCCAAATGACTACTAATGGATGAGTGAGTAAATACATGGTACATCAATATAATGCAATATTATTCATCTATAAAATAAAATACTGATGCATAATACAGAATGATGACTTGAAGAGAGATACTAAGTGAAAGAAGCCAGGAAAAAAAAACTCATGTACTATAAAATTCCATTTGTATGAAATACTAAGAATGGATAAATATATAGAAACAGAATGTGAATTAGTCGTTTTCAGGGGCTAGGGAAGGGCAGAATATAGAAAAACTGATTATTGGATACAGATTTTATTTGGAGTAATACTAATGTTTGGAGCTAGGTATGTCCTTTATTTCATACTGTATAAAAATAATTCTCAATGGATCAAAAGCTAAAGAGATTAAACACACAGAATACAATGGACAAAATTTAAAATTTTGGTGGAAAGGATTCTTATATGTGATGCAAAAGGCAATAATGATATTTACAGGAGTGTGGATGAGGGGTTAATTACAGGAGCAGAAATGACACAAGGACAGCTTCATCAATAAAAGCCCACCCCAACATAGGTGATGGCTCATGAAAGTTGGAAACCTAGAGTTCCCTGCACAATTTGCCTGCAGCTCAACAGGTTGGACGTTGTCTTTTCTAGGAAGTTCATTTGGTCTTTGACTTCTTCCAGGCAGCTTAGTTTGCCTGACCTCCTTTTACGCAGCTAAGTTTGTTGGAGTGTCACTCAGTGGAGATATGCTTGGAGACCAAAGGGCCTAGTGTATGTGCTCAGTTTCAGGGACTTCCTGAAGCTTTTGAGTTGTTTACTTTCTGAGCTTAAGTTCACCTCCATTCAGAACATCCTATGTTTTAATGAACTTCCCTCTAAGATTTCAGGGTTTATCTCAGAGGAACCCACTATATAACATGGCATCCCTTCCTCCATGTCTTACATTCTTTTCAACCCTTCTTCTGCAACAATTCCTGAGTCTTGGAAGGGGTGACATACAGGCCTGGCTATGGTTTTCTGACTCTAGTGTGCTACTAAACATTTGTAGTTCTTTATTATTATCTCTGTGTTTCCAGAACATGACTGGTGGTGAGTCTTGGTCGCATATTTTTTGCTCTAAGACACAAGCGAGGAAAAAGTAGAAAAGAAGAAACAGAAAAATATCCAAAATGAGCAATGATAGCACTAATAACATATGGCCATAAATAGAAAGTTTGGGAAGCAACTATCATATTCATTTACCAAAGCAACAGCAGTTGTTTTTCCACTGGGGCCTATGACTTCCATGACCACAGGTATTTAGCTAAGTTCCCAGTACCAGATATGAATTTCTCTCTGTCAAGTGAATCTTATGTCCAATCAGAAAGTTGGTTCCATTCATAACCACTTGTTCCATTATTGCACTAGCTGACACATCTCTGTCACCTTCATCATGAAGCATAGGACTTTAAGCAATAATTCTCCCTGACAAACTTAGTAGCACCTTTCTGCACTACAATATTAGCCTTATTTCTCCAAGTCCTGCAACCCACATGTCTGATGTCTTTAACAATAGGGTCTTACTATTCAGTTCTGGAATGCAAACAACATCAATGGCAATAGACTTTATTACTTTAAGGGTCTCTATGGCAAACAACTCCTAAGAAGGTAACCCGCCCCTAGCACTGGGATTAGCACTGGATTTTTAACAACCATTTTATGACTTTTGGGGAGCATCTGCTTTTACTCAATTTATTTGTTCATTTATCTGAGAATTTCAAACATGAATATAGTAATGATAAATTTTTAAAAAGTGAAAACCAGGATATTATTAAAAAGTTTAAATTGGCTCTCTCCTGGCCTGCTCCCCTATCCTCAGGCCTCTCGGGGTGGGTCCATCACGGAGCCCTCCGCTCCCTGACTCCCCCGGCCTCATTCGCCCTTCCATCTTCCCCGCTGTTCTCTGCTCCTGGTTTGGGCCCTGCGCCATTCCTGGTCATGGGTCCCCAGACACCTGGGGAACCAGTGCTGCTTCCTGATCCTTTTCACCCAGGCCAGCTTGCTGCCTTCCTTGGGCTCCAAGAGCACTGCTTCCACGGGACCTGGCCCCGCCCTCACCTCTCCCTGCTCCCCGGACCTGCACCACTGCCTAATTCTCCTAGCCCGCTCTCCTGCCCTCAGTCCTCTCTTGGGGTAAGTCTACCACGCAGCCCTCCGCGCCTTGACTCCCCCAGCCCCGTTCACCCTTCCATCTCCCCCGCTGTTCTCTACTCCAAGCTTGGGTCCTGCGTCATTCCTAGTCTTGGGGCCCCAGACACCTGGGGAGCCAGTGCTGCTTCATGACCCTTTTCACCCAGACCGGCTTGGTGCCTTTCTTGGGCCCCAGGAGTACTGCCTCTGGACCCGGCCCTGCCCTCACCTCTCTCTGCTTCCCTGGTCCTGCAACACCCGACAGCCTCTTTCTGGGGCTGACAGCCTCTTTCTGGGGCTCCGAGGCTTACCTAGCCCCTCCCTGATCCTTTGCATCCAGT
>NW_008355642.1:3423584-3423709 GCF_000622305.1 Nannospalax galili
AGGAGATTTAACAGAAAGACATCTGTGTTAAAATCGACCATATACTGGGGTACAAAACAAAGCTCAGCAAATACAAAAAGATTCAAATAATTCCATGCATTCTATCACAACACAATGCAACAAAG
>NW_008355642.1:3426575-3427058 GCF_000622305.1 Nannospalax galili
ATATAATAAAATGCAGAGCAATTGAAGATAACATCCAGTCGACCTTTGGCCTCCACATGCATGCATACACACATGCATGTACCCCCATGCATGCATGTACAGGCACACAAGAGGTCAAGTTTAGAGGCATTACAATACCTCATTTGAAGATATATTAGAGTCATGCTAATTAAAAGAGCATAGTACTGGCATCAAAAACAGACACATATAGCAGGACCTTTGACTTATCTTCACATAGATGGAACTGGTGAAAGAAAGGAGCCAGGGGCTCCTCCCAAGCCCATGGGACCCCCGAGGAACAGATCCTCAAATGACCTCAAGAGTAAAAACAAATCAGTTTTTATCTGGTCCAATTTTATTTCCTTAAACACCCAAAAGGGAAGTATAACCAAAGATTAAAGGGGCCAACATAGTATCATAAGAGCATACATATATATAACTAAAAGTTACTTGACAAACAGCAAAGCCAGACAGGCGATACCT
>NW_008355642.1:3427113-3435536 GCF_000622305.1 Nannospalax galili
ATTGCTGTAGATGAGGAACAGCTGATCCTCCTGGAACAGGGACCTCTGGCTGACTAGATTTACCAGAAGGGCAGATGGGGGGAATAGATGAGGGCCTGACAACACAGTGGACAGTGGTATGGGGTGACAGAGTATGGAGGCTCTAGTGGGAGAGGAAGGCTGTCTATCTGACGAGTTTATATTCATACTCAGATGCCACGGAACTCAGAAAGTAAGGGACTGTGACCAGTAATAGTCATATATATAGAGATTAGAAATGCATGTGAAAACGTCTCAATGTCAATTGCCTTAAAATGAATTTTTCTGTATGAAACTGTGTATTTTAACAACAAAGTGGAGATCTTTTTTAAATGTTAAAACCTCATTTAATTTTATGTCTTATAGAGTCTATAATGAGTAAAAGATTGTACAAGCATAATAATTCATCTGTAAACCTAAAAATGTACAGCCAATTTGAAAGAGATGTACCCTAGCTCAGAAAAATGTTATTGAATGAATAGGTTAATGCTGTTATAATGAAATGCTTCTTGTAATAACCAAACAAAAAAAAAAGTTTAAATTGTTCTATTTAAAATATCCCATCAAGAAAAAGTACTTATAAATGACAAAATAGGGAAAATAATTTGTATGTCTGTAGATTACATACATATATAAAACACATATTACAAAGAATCTTTAATCAAAATATATAATAAACTTGCCAGGTGTGGTGCTGCGTGCCTTTAACCAAGCATATGGGAGCCAGAGGTAGGCCAGCCTTGTCACATAGCTAGTTCTAGACCAGCCAAAGCTACACAGTGAGACCCTGCCTCATATATATATATATATATATGACATTTGTAATTCAATCCAATTTGTATAATATAGGCAATATTTTAAGAAGGTATTTGTCTCCAAAATGATAAAAAAAGATTTTAGTGACAAACAATCACATGGAAATATGATCAGTATCAGGAAAATGTAATTTAAAAGAACAAGATATTTCATATCCACAAAGATGGCTATAATTAATAAAAGATCTTTCCTGACAGAGATGGGCATGGTGGTGGAGTACTTGGGAAGCAGAGGCAGGTGGATCTCTGCTAGTTTCAGTGATCTACTTAGTGATCAGGGCTACACAGTGAGACCCTGTCTCAAAAAAAAAAAGAAAATCCTGGTGCTGACTGTGCAGCTCCATGGTCAAACATGTACCTAACATGTGTAATCCCCTACATTCAAGTTCCAGAATCCAAAATTACTATAAACTTCTGGTACAAGTATAAAATAATAAAATTACTTCAGCAACTACTTTTACTTTGAATAAGGTTAAATGCATTATAAAATTGTATAGCCAAGCAATTACATTATTTTCCATTCATTCAACAGAAATGAAAATTACATGTACAAAGTGACTTGTAACAAACATTCATAGGATCAGATAGCAGATCAGTGGTTTCCAGTGTACAGGGTTAAGGTAAGATTTACTAAGAGGAGACTCTGAGGAACTTTATTTAGACTGCTGAAACTGGTCAATAATCTCATTGTTGTGGACGTACATATTTGTCAAAATTTGTTAAGTTTTCCATCAAAATTTTGTCCATTTTATCATATGTAAATTGTACTTCAATAAAGTTGATTTTAAAAAGAAAATTGAAGAGAAGCCTGATTTGAGACCTGGACTTTTTCAGGAAGACTTCCTCAGGCAACTCCCATGAGGGACGCTTCATTGAGGTCTCTGTTTGAGCCAAGGAATGCAGAGGAAAAACATTGTTGGAATAGCTAAGTTATTCACTGGTTCCCTTAAATTTGTTAAATGGAATGCTGTATTTACTGAAATATTCAAAGTATTTACTTAAATTTCCTTTGGTTGAGAAGGTGTAATAAACATATGCTCAACATATATGTATGTAGACATTTCTATCTTTCCTATGATCATCTGAATATTTAACTCAAAGCAACTTAGAAATTTGAAATATAAAGAAGTTTCCTAAGAAATCAAAGTAGAAAAAGTACTTTAAACAGTTTTTCCCTGGAGCTGAAAATGAACTTGTTTTCTTGTTTACACATTAGTTCTAATTTTCTCTTTAGAATTATCCAACTTCCCTATTTTCCTCTATCTCTTTTAGAACCATTTCATTTCCATTCAGATACCACACTTCCAAACATAAATCTGTTTGTAAATACAAATATAGCTGTATTAAATACAGGTATAAATCTGTTTTTAAGTAAAAATATAGGTGTTTAACAAATATCCACATAAGTAAACCAAAAAAAATTGTTTCAATATGATCTTTTCCATCTGTTGTAAAATACCAAAGAAAAAGAAAACTGACCAGTAAGGGAAGCAAATTCTTTAGGCCTAAGACTGACCCTGTTTATACCTGAGTATATATATTATATACATAAACTATATTTTATCTAAATTATATTTGAAGAGAACTTTACACATCCTGTGGAAAATAAGTTAACATTTATGGAATATTTGCCCTTTATCAGATTTTAAGACACTTTAGGCTAATAATAATCTAATTAGTAGTAAGAGGAGACACAGCTAAAATCAAGTGTGACATCAGTACTTATGCTCTAAACTACACTGACATAGTAACTTTAAAGCCAGCTATTGTATACTTTTTGGACAACAACACAAAGCAAGGTATATGTCGTATCTACTGCACAACACCAAAATGCTAAAGCAGGCCATCTTTCCAATTACTCATTCTTCGGTATCCAGGATATACTCCAAGCATTCCCTCTCTGCTTCATTAATAAAGTCTGGCCTAATAACTTGCTGTGATCAAATAGACTAAGGCAATAACGTAGAAAAGCTAAATGTACCTCCCACACTCCCCTATGACTACTTGACAAAGGAATGACTAAGAGATGTGCAGAATCCTAAAAGCTCATGAGCATGGCATGCCTAATGGGAGGCATTCTCATTTCGCCCAGCATTCCCCTGCGTTCCCTTATACACTTCCAGACAATGAAAAAAATCTAAGTCCTCTTGACAGTATAAATCTTTGTTTAAATCTCAAAAATTTTGACACATATAGCCTTAAACTAATAGTCAATATGTTTAAACATTCTTATTGTAACTAATAAAACTGATAGAATAAAAAGGGAACAAAGACCAGTATTTTAATATTAGACTATTTATCATTCTTAAAATCCCTTTTCCCCTCGCTTTCACATTTTAACTAAGTATTTATTAGAACGAAGTCCTGTGCTACTCTAAAAGCCATGCTGAGGCTGCTATTGCATTTATACACCCTCTCGCCAATCACATAACCCTCATTTCCAGCTTCATTATAGAATTGACTCCCAACTAAATTCACCAAGTCTGACAAAATTTGTTTCCCTTGAAAATTTACAAGCTAGGCTGAGGATTGGGAGCAGGTAATATGTACCAACACTTTCAATGAATATTGACTAAAAGGCAAAACAGTAAAAATTAAATTTTATTAAGGTTTTAGAATAAACTATAGTACTAAATATTCCCTTTTGATTTCAAATAAGCACTTATAGAGAATCTCTACATCAATACAAATTAATTTTAGGCTGTTATTATATTGGGTGGGATACTTGTGATTGAGCACAGGTGCTAATGTCAGTTAAACTACCATCTTAAATTATTTATTAGAAAATTACAGCATTTTTACAAATCCCAAATAATCTTTATCCAACCAGAAACATTTTTTGTAAAAATGGCTAAAACTCTTCCTTTTGGAAGACTGTTAATATTTGGCAGAAACAGTGATTAAAATAATAAAACTGTCCCTTTTTATTCTTCTAGTCTCCTTTCCTTTAAGAATAATTATGCCATAAAACAATTAAAGGTAAACATGTAATTCAAATTTTTAAGTAAAAATTTTGAAATATTTAAGATTAAAATAATATTTTATTGTAAAATTGATGGATATTAACTGAAATGCATGTAAAAGCAAAAAAAAGATTCATACCTTACTACCATCATATCTTGTGGTAACAAGTCCTTTACATTAGTATATGTTCTCTTTTAAATGTTTCCTCTTTAAAAATTTTTTTTAATGCCAAAGCTCAGGCTGACCTCTAAATTACTATGTAGACAAGTTGGTCACAAATTCATGACAATTCTCCTGCTTCAGCTTGCCAAGTCCTGGGATTTAAGGCATAAACTACCATGCCTGACCCATCTATTTTAAATAAGTACCTTTTGTCAGAGAGGATACAGCAGCAGACATAGCCCAGAACAGCTGCCAGCACCCTGAAGATTCCCCTAAGCTTTTAAAGAGAACCTTTTACTCCTGATAAAAGCCAGATTTTGTCACAGGGAAGAATTTCAAGAGAGGCCCCGTTCTACTTTGTTTCTCCATTGCTGTGACAAAATACTCTGGCCAATACCAACTTGGGGAGGAAAGGGTTTATTTTATTGTACATCTCTTGGGTCACAGTTCATCATGGAGGGAGCCCAAGGTAGGAACTCAGGGCAGAAACCTGGAGGCAGGAGCTGAAGTACAGGCCACAGAGGAACACTGATTATCAGCTTGCTCCCCTGGCAACCTACTTTCTTAAACAACACAGACCCAGTTGCCCAGGGGGGGACCACCCACAATGGGCTGGGCCCTCCCACATCACTCAACAATCAAGAAGATGCCCCCATAGACATGGTCACAGGCCAGTCCAATGGAGGTAATTCACCAGTTGAGGCTCCCTCAATCAGGTGTGTCAAGTTGACAACTAATGCTATCCAGCACAATTGATCCCTTGTCAACCTGACACACAAACACATCACTATTAAACCATAACCTTTCCATTTCTTGTCCCCAAGATATGATGTTATCAATATTGCAACATAAGACAGTACAACCTTAAATGTCCCACAGTCCTTAAAAATCCAAACATTTAAAAGCTCGTAGTCTTCTTTTAAAAGTATCTTAACTGTGGGCTCCTGTAAAATCCAAAACAAGTACTGTCTTATTTCAAACGGAAAGAATTGGGCACACCTAAGTAAAACCTAAGTCCAGAAAAGTAGTTGAAGGCTGGACATCGGGGATTCACTCATGATCTTCTGGGTTCCAAAGGGTTTTGGCAGCTCCACTTCTCTGACTCTGCCATCTATAGCACATACAACTCATCTCACAGACCCAGGCCAGCTCCATTCAACACCTGCTGCTGCCCTTGATGATCGTCCCATGGTCCTGGCATCTCCAAAAAGCTGGGGTCTCCACTGAAACTGGGGCTGCACCTTCACCAATGGCCTCTTCTGGCCTCTCTAGGTGCAATGCCTCAGCTTCTCTCCATGACCCCATCAATCCTAGGGTTTGTCTTCACTGCAACTGAGGCTGCATTTTCACCAATGGTCTTTCCTGACCTCTCAGAGTACCAAGGCTCAATATTGAAGAAGATGCCCCCACAGACATGGTCACAGGCCAGTCCAATGTAGGTACTTCACCAATTGAGGCCCCCTCAACCCAGGTGTGTCAAGTTGACAACTAAAGCTATTCAGCACAGGCCGGTATGTTGGAGCTTATTAAAAAGATAAAGACATTCAGGGAAAGAATAAGGCATGCCTGTGAGCATAGCCATGGGTTTCTATCTAGAGGAGCTGTGCTTAGCAATAGCTGAGCATTCAACCATTCTGGAGGTGTCTTGATTAGAATTGTAGTTTGATAAGATAAAACAATGGGTTATAAGGGTTTCACAAAGGGATTAGATAAGTCTTTTACTGTAAATGGTGTTTCTTATGAGATTCCTAGAAAACTGTAGGTTTATAGCTAGGGAATGAGAAACACCATATACACTTAGGTTTGTAAGCGTCGTTCTCTGCATTTTAAAAAAAAAAAAAAAAAAAAAAAAAAAAAAAAAAAAAAAAAAAAAAAGTTACATCAACTGGCCTAGAACTCATTATATAGAATAGGCTGTCCTTGATCTCACAGTCATCCGACTACCTCTGCCTCTGGAGTGCTGGAATTAAAGGTGTGTGCCACCACACCTGGCAATTCACTGCTATTTTAACATTATTTTAACGTTCTTCTTTAAAATATCTCCATGTAGAAAATAAAGATGAAGTGGGAGGTTCACTGGATTTATGTATTTTTTTCAGTTCAACCACATTGAATAAATTTCCTTTTTCTGCTTTTCACTAATAAAATATCTTCATGTAAAAGTAATATTGTCTCTATGCAAGCAATTTTTACAGAAAATGTTTTCACTGCATATTTCATTCTCAGCTGATGAGAGACTACAATCAGACTCTGGAGTGAGGATCTACTTTACTTTTCCATGAACCTATAATTTCCATGCTCTTTCTATGCTGTCTCATTTTTTATAAAGTCATTGCGGGATAATACAAAAAATTCAATTTCAGTCTTTTTCTACTTCGATGTGCATGCATGTGTGTGTGTGTGTGTGTGTGTGTGTGTGTGTCTGTCTGTCTGTCTGTCTGTCTGTCTGTCTGTGTTTTGATTATGGGATGCTGTGCCTAGAACATGTCAATCACATATTCTACCATTAAATACTCCCTAACCATGATACTACATTTTAAAAGAAAAAGGTAAGGAAAGGAATTGAAATTGAAGTGCTATAATATTCTACTCAAAAGCAGCTAAGTTAGGGGGCTGGAGAGATAGCTCAGCAGTTAACAACACTGACTGTTCTTGCAGAAGACCGGGTTTGAATCCCAGCATCCACATGGCAGCTAACAACTGTCTGTAACTCCAGGTCCAGGGCATTCAACAGCCTCTTCTGTCCTCTGCAGGCATTGTATGGCATGGGTGCACTTACCTACATGCAGGCATAACACTCATACAAATAAAATAAAAATAATAAATAAAATATTTTTAAAAGCAGCTAAGTTAAAGATCTTTTGAGTGCACATTTTTATTAACTGATTTCATGAGACTCTATATAATACTTTCCCATTCTATTAATGTTGAAACACACTTTTAAACTTCAAATAATTTTAAGTACTATAAAGTAAGAATGTAGGCAAAAAGTAGGTATGTAAACAAAACTAAGAGTACAATCTTTAATAAATTAATCCCTTTTATAACTCGAAATTTTCAGGGGTTTTTTCCAGTTAAATTGAGGTCCGATTTTAAAACATACCCTAGTAGTGGTCTAATGTTCACAATGCCTCATAGAAATCATTCAGACCTAATTTTGATCTGGCCATTGTTTTTCCGTAGATTACCAATTTTATTTTATAATGACTTAAACATCTGAAGAAAAAAAACCCCTCACTTTTCCCTCTGTGCATCATGCAACTATGGTATATTATAAAAAATGTTTTTATTATAAGGGTTGCCAATATACAAATTCAAAAGCGGCAGTCAAATTAGCCAAGAAAATGAATTCAAGCCTCTGAGGACGAACCTCTTCTTCAGCCTCTGAGAAAGGTGACCTTTTCGGTTTGATCTCACTTGTTATTTTCCAACATTAGTCTTTGAATTTTTTCCATTATAGAGTAGACACAAATGAAGGCATGAAGACTGTGATAAGGTCTAATGAGTTTGTACTATAACAAAAAGAAGTATTTCCTGCAACTGTGGGGGAAAATGGAATGCCTAAATAAGCTATAAAAGATAAGAAAGCAAATAGAATTGAAAGAAGTTAGTGCCAAGAACGTATCTTTTCCACTGTTAACCAAATTTCTAGAACTTGAGTATATTCTGTGAAGAAAAAATGTTTTTTAAAACCACAAGAATTCACCTGAGTTTAAGAAGCCAAGGAAAAATGCTATTATGTCTTTTCTTTCGAAACGTATCAAGTACCTTTAAGGAATGGGCATATGGAGGAGAAGAAATGTGCAACCCAGGGAGATAAATTTTATAAGACAGAAGAGACCTCGAACATACCCATATCGGAGGAAAATGTATAGCTTAATTTTAAAAATCACAGTGTAAAACGAATTGACTATTTTATTTTAAGTAAGAGAGAAGGAAAATTAACATGAGGATAGAGTCTGGACAAATTGACTTATTTATAGCCAGAAGAGATAATAAAGCTGAAATAAACCTTTCCATTTTAGAAAGCTTCATGAAACTAAATTAACTCAAAATATCAACATATGATATTCCTCTGAGGCCATTTTTCACGCATTACTTTATAAAATTAAGTGAAAATAAAGGAAATCTAGGAAAAAAATCTCCCTTATATACAAATAAACCAAATCAAGTTTTTTCTAAAACACTTTTTAATCGAAGCCAAATCTGAGGCCCATATGTAGTTTAAGTTTTTGTTTCCTACATCATCAAAGAAAAGAAAATTTAGAAATCTAAGAAAAGGTAATAGGAATAAAACTATGCTAGTGATCTGAGTCTTCGATTTATTTAAATATCACAAGAAAGATCAGACACAGTGCAATCCTGTAATTAAAAGTGTTACTTTGAGTATAAGAAAATTAAATAATCATAAAAATTTACTTTTCATTAACTTAATGGAAATCTGCCTGCTAGATAATGCAGAAT
>NW_008355642.1:3435559-3499137 GCF_000622305.1 Nannospalax galili
AAGTTGTACTTAGACTTCCACATGTACACACACACACACACACACACACACACACACATATACACACACACATATATTCACTCATAGGAGAAAATATCTAGTTTAGAATGACAAAAAGGAAAAGATTAACATTAAGGTGCTTAGAACATAATGATGTATAATAAAAATACTGTGAAAGCAAGGGATGGAATATGGCTCAGGAGGTGCAATGCTTGGTGCACAAGCATGGGGATCCTTAGCATCCATGGAAAAATCTGGGTACAAATGCCTGAATAGATAGGACTTAATATGTATGGTGAAATACATGAGATTTGTTGGAGGATGGGGGAGATATGGATGGGGAAGGGGATCTAAATTTGATTCAGAACTGTTGGATGAAATTAAAAAAGCTCAATAAATATATTTATATTAAAAAGTCTGGGTACTGGCAATATCCACTACCTCAGCACTGGAGAGGTGGAGACAGGCAGGTGCAGAGGTTCCTGGCAGCCAGTCTAGCCAATTAATGAGCACCAGGTTTAGTGAGAAACTTTGTATCAACAAAGAAGGTGGAAGCCAGGCCTGGTGGTGCATACACTTAATCCCACCACCACTCAGAGGCAGAGAGGGGTGCATGGATCTCTGTGAGATCCAGGCCAGCCTGGCCTACATTGTGAGTTACAGGCAGGCTGGGGCAACAGGGAGTCCCTGTCTGAAAAAACCAAAACTGAAACAAAACAAAAGAAGGTGGAGATCCACAGAGAAAGGCATATGCAGGCAAAACACTCATAAATAAATAAATAAATAAATAAATAAATAAATAAATAAATAATAGATGATACATGATAGATAGATACACAGATAGATGATAGATAGATAGATAGATAGATAGATAGGCAAATACATAGATACATAGATACATAGATAGATACATAGATAGATGATAGATAGATAAATACATAGATACATAGATAGATACATAGATATAGATGGATGAGAAAGAGAGAGAGCCCAAAATATGTGGGAAAAAATGGTTTCAAAGCTTGGAAGGGGTGACCGACATCTGTGGACTCAACATTTCTATGAAACTTCTCCTAAAGGTCCAATAAAGACTATAAGGAGAGGAAAAAAACAAAGAATGCAGAATAGATGATAAGGAACTCTAAGGGCTGAGGAGTAACATAGCTCAGCGGTAATAACCATCCTGAGGATGTATGAAGTCTTGTGTTCCACTCTGAGAACAGCCAAAGGAAAAAAAGAAGAAAAGTAAATTTATTTTGATTAGTAGCCAATACAATACTCTATAAAATCAAAGAGATTCATTAAAATAATTTGCTGGGTGTGGTGGTGTACGCCTTTGATTCCAGCACTGGGAGGGCAGAGGTAGGTGGATTTCTGTGAATTTCAGGTTAACCTGGTCTACATAGTGAGTTCCAGGCCAGTTGGGGCTACAGGGAGACACTGTCTCAAAAATATCAAAAACTAAAATAAAATAATTAAATCAATAACTAAATCAACTGTATCATTATGTATTAACAATTAACATAGATTATTATTCAAATACATACTTTAAAATTTAAAAATCAAAGAGGAGAAATTAAAGAAGTTTAATGGTAGCATGTTTCCTGTTCTAAATACTATTAAAACATTGGTTTTCCGAAAATGACTTAGAGAATAAACAATTCCACACCAAATATATGAATTGAAATGATTAGAAAATTTATACAGAAATGCAGAGTAAGACAGAAAAATTCAAAAAAGGAGTAAACTTGGAAAAATTATGCTGATTTAAATTATCAAGGACTACAGTAATACAGTGTAACATTAGCCTAAGAACAGGTTTATAAATAAAAAAATTACACTCCAAAGTAGACCCATGTGGATATGGTGAATTCAATTTGAACAAATGTAAAAAGCTAAAAAGTAATGTGGAAGAGAAATTCTTTTCAATAAATGTTGTTGTAACTAGTTAAACACAAGGGGAAAATACATGAGGGAAAAAAACAAAACATACCCAAAATAAATACAAAAGCTGAAACTACAAAATTTTAAAATACAAATCCCAAAGTAAAGTTTGGAGACTTGAGGTAATCAAATATTTATCGTGCATACAGAATGCACAATTATAAAATATAAACTGGGGCCAGTGAGTTGGCTCAGCAGATAAAGGTGCTTGCCTTCAAGCCTGATGACCTGAGTTCAGTCCTGGGACTCACATGATGGAAGGAGAGAACCAAACCCTGCAAGTTATCCTTACTTTCACACATGCACTGTGGCACTTTTACACACACTCACACACACGTGCGCGCGCGCACACACACACACACACGCGCGCGGGTGCGCAACCGTGAGCATGCATACATTTTTAAAATGTTTAAAAATAAATATAAACTGTACTGAGTCATAATTAGACAATTCTCTGAAAATCAGTTCAAAATACAAAGGAAAACCCACAAAAAGGAAAAGCATTTCATACACCTTGTGTGTATCATACAAAGATATTACATCCAGAATACATAAAGTTCTTTTACAAGGCAATTTTAAAAAGACAAATAAATGGCTGGAGAGATGTTTCAATGGTTAATGGCACTTCTTCTTCTATAGAAGACTCCAAGTTTAGATCCCAGAACCTATGTCCGGTGCCCCTTCTACCCTGAGTGGACCATATATGTGCACATACCATACACAGACAAAAAGAGTTTGCCATTTTACAAAAAGGAGGCAAAAAAAGAAATGGATTATTGATGTACGATCAACCACATTTACAACAAGTGTGTAAATCTAAGAGCACAAAGTTAAACTCAAAATGTTAGATATGTAAAAGCACTAGGTGCACAAGCGTGAAGACCTGACTTTGATCCATGGAACCAACATAAAAGTCCAGATGCAGTGGTACACACCTGTCTGTAATCCTAGTACTCTTAAGGTGAGATAGGAAGCAGATTCAAGAGAATCGTTCAGAAGTTCCAGGCTACCACAGCTGAAGTATGCAGCACAGCAACAGAAACAAGAGAGACCCTACCTTGACACAGTCGAAGGTGAGAACAGACTTCTAAAAATTGCCTTCCACACACATACCATGGCATGAGTAAACCTGCATTCACACATACACGTTTGTGAACACACACAATACAGCATACATACATAAATATTTTTAAATTGTAAGAAATGAAATTATTATAAAGAGAGCTGATAAATTTTTGCTACAGGGTGAGGTATGGTGGTAAAAATGGAAGAAAAAAGAAAAAGTGGCATAAAAAGAAATGGTGGCACACAACTTTAATCCCAGCACTTGGGAGCCAGAAGCAGGTGGATCTCAGTTCAAGGCCACCCTGGTCTACACAGTGAGTTCCAGGACAGCTGGGGCTACAGAGAGACCGTGTCTCAGAAAGACAAAAAAAAAAAAAAAAAAAAAAAAAAGACAATGGAGAGGATTTAGAAGTTCATTATGCTCAAAGTAGTGATGGTTTCCCAAATATATACATGTCACAACAAAAACTATATCCTCTGAATATATATATAACTGTATTATATGTAGATTATACTTCAAATACAATTTTAAAATTTTATTTTTATTTTTACTTTTGTTTTTTAAAACAGGACTCATTACATAGCTCCATCTGGTCTAGAACTCACTATGTGGCCTCAATCACAGAGAGCTCTGTGCGTCTTTGTCTTTTGAGTGCTGGGATTAAAGACATGAGCCACCACAGCAGCTAAAGCTTTTATTTTTATTTTTGTGTATGTGCATATGTGGGCTTATGCACAAGTTTGTAGGTGGCTGAGGAGCACAGAAGAGGGTGTTGGATCCCCTGGAGCTGGAGTTAAAGGCAAACGTAGTGCTAGAAACCGAATTTGGCTCTTGCTCTTAACTTCTGAACCATTTCTCCACCCCCTCAAATTTTTTTTTTAATCACAGAGGCAGATTTGAGTTCAGTAAGAAATTTCCTTTTAACAATTAGAACAGAATCTGAGACAAAAGAGCCCTCATGTGCATTACTAATAAAGAAAGGAGCATCTATCTGTTGAATGCTTTTAATAATGGGATCCGGGACCATTGCAGAAGAGGAGTCAGAAAGACTGTAAGAGCCAGGGCTGGTTCATGAACACAGGGAGGTGGAGGTCTCCAGGCCACTGGAGGCTTGCTCATGTGAGCCTGTGACAAGCAGTGGTGTTGAATGTGGGACCCATGTCAGCTCAATTAAACCAGGGCCCAAAGGGGAGGTGAGAAATAGGTGGTGGGCCAGCAGTAGATAGAAAACTACTTGAGACTTATTGTTGCTGGGTGAGGGAGAGTATGACTTACATATGACCACTGGATGGGCTGACTGGACTCCAGTGGATGCGTTTACACTGAAGGACATTTGGGTACATACATCTGAATGAATAGGACTCAGCATGAATAGCAGAGTGCATAGGGTTTTGTGGGGAGAAAGAGGGAGGCTGGGATGGGGGAGGGGGTCTGGATTTGAGTGGGAAATGTATGACATTTAAAAAGCTCAATTAAAAAAAGGTCCCTGTAAATGAATCTATTCACATCTAGGAAAGCCACACCTCTTGGTGCAACTGAAATAAACTGACACTTCCCCAAACTCAATGTTTATTTTAAAACTGAGAGGCAATGATATATAAGTAACTATATATAGAAATCTGTACATTGTGTTGAATACAAAAGTACCTAAGGTGGGGACCTGGTTGCATAAATGTTTGTCTAATTTGGAACTTAAAAAAAAGTATTACCATTAGCTCACTGACATTTCTACTATAGTTTATAAGAAAAAAAAACCCAACTTTCCAATTTGGCAATTGAAATAATGATAGTAAGAAACTTAAGTACAACCTCGTGTTTCCATTTTCTGTTTTAGTTCTTCATCAACCAAGATGAAATCATATTAGTAGATCTCCAATGACTAAATCAATGTGGTCTAGGCGACGGCAGCTTCCATCTCTGCCTCTGCAAGTTATCAATGCCATGTTTCATCAACCATTTAAAGAACCTCAATAATAATGGAGCTATTCTTTGTAGAGCACTGGCTTACAATTTTTTTTCATTTTAGGACTTACTTCCTCTCTTAAAAATTAAGGAAGACTCCTATCACTATGTATCACATAAAAAATAAAAGGGAATAACATTTTTGTGTTTTATTATTTTTATTGTATGTGTATGAGAGTATTGCTTGCATGTACGTAAGTGCACCCATGTTGTGCAATACCCACAGAGGTCAGAAGAGGGCATCGGATTCTCCTGCAACTGGAGTTATGAACCATTATTAGCTGCCATGTGGGTGCTGGGAATCGAACCTGGGTCCTCTGCAAGAGCAGTTGGTGTTCTGTACTGCTGAGCCATCTCTCAGATCCAAAAGGGAATAACATTTAAAATACTTATTCATTTAAAAGTGACAATAAACCTATTGCATATCAAACATATATACTTGTATGAAAAAATACAACTTTCAAAGCAAATTGTACAGAATAAGAAAATCATGCACATCAGTATAATTGCCAATCTCATTAGAAAAGTGGAAAAGTCTAGAAGCATGGCATAAAGCTCAAAGGTAGTGCTAACATGAAGGAGGCACTGGAGAAATAGCTTCAGTGACAGGAAACTGGGGAAACCTAAGATCTGGGAAGCTGACTTTTGACAACAAATTTAAATTTTCCTAAATTGCAATTCTCACTTGAAGGCTGCATATATTTCAGTGACAATGTTCTGAGTAGTTTTCCTTGAAGTGATAGGTTTATTTGACTCATCTCTGGTTTAAATAGCCGTCATTTACCTAAGTTGTCTTTTCAAATGAAAGTTTTATTCCATGCAAAAACACAAAAAACTAAGTTGCTCAACCCACAACTGAAACAGCTGCCCAAGTATTTTTTTTCCTCTAGAAACAACAGGCCTATTTCAGACTCTGGATGTGCTCTGTGTATACATCTCATCATTTTGTTATTCATGTTAGCGGTGCACTCATGGGTAAAGATTTAATAAAACCAAAGTTATATCTGGACTTTGTTGATTTAAAGTTGATTTTTCCTCTTGAGAGTATGAAGAATAAAAACAGTAGGTGAGTTAGGTGCAGTTTACTATTAGCTGTACCAATCATTAGTACAAATAAACACACAGTGAAAGGATAAAGTAGTCTAGTTTTCATATCTTGTACTATCTAACATTTGCTCCCCGAGGTTCACATGTTCACATACCAATCCCCAAAGTAACTAACTATCAAGTGAGTTTTTGAGAACTGATTAGACCATGGGCCTGATCCCTCCTGAATGAGCTTAGTGTCCTTGTATAAGAAGCCTGAGACACCCCTACCCCCATCCTTTCTATCACTGGAAAATATGGGAAGAAGGAGGTATCCAGTCTATGATCCAGAAAGTATGCTCTTGCCAGACAAGGGAATCTGCTCTGATCATAGACTCCTAGCCTCCAGAAATACAGGAAATAAAGTTCTACTGTTCTGCTGTTAGACTATCACTTAGTCGAAGGTATTTTGTTATAGGAACCCCCCCCAAATAAAAGTATTAAAATAGTCTTCATGTTTCCTCGGATATTATGAGTCCCAAGGGTCTACATTACTTGATTTGTAAAGGATTGCTGATATCCCTCATTCCTACAGCTCTAAAAACTACAATTATATAATCAGCATTATTTTTATAATTCAATAAAACTTTAGTTTCCCTTTAAAAATAATACATTTAACATTCAACAAATATACCGATGTCTTCAAAGTATTTATTTCAATTAACTCTAGAACAGGGACAATTTCTTCCTCCCACTCCTAGCCTCAAACACCCTCAGTTTATTCAGATTTCTCCCATTCTAATATTTCCATGCAGCAACGTGCAGGGAGAGGTTGAATAAAACATTGGTGTAGCTTCCATTATGGTCCTTTTCTGCTTGCAAATGTACTGGCATAACGATATATATTATGCATGGCACAGATGTAAAAAGACATATAGAATTGTTTCCAGGTGGAGGTGTGAGACACCTGAGAAAGTTTCATTACTGATGAAGGGAGATACACACGAACAGTTTTCACACTTTCTATTGGGCATTGTCGGATCAGCATGAGAGCAGAAGAGCTGCAGCAGCCATCTTGTGAGCACAAGGGGCAATAATTTTACAAGCAAATTAATAGGCTGAGAATGTGAAGTCAGAAAGAAAGAGAGAAAGAAAAAGAGAGAGAAAGAAAGAAAGAAAGAAAGAAAGATCCTGATCCTTAATGGTGTCATTATTTGGCTGAATCAATTAGCTTTGGAGATAATTTACATCCAAATTTGTTGTTATGGGACCCAAAATTTTAGGACAAATGAATTTATATTTTCTACCACAAGCAACAGAAAGCAATTTATCGGATGTGAATACCGTGCTATATTTTCTTTCCACGTACAAAAATCTTATTATATCAACTGGATTATGGTATTGTGAGCAGTACCTTTCCTTCTTTAGCAATGTAGTAGAGGGCCCACAGTGAGAACCTACAGAATATGAGGAGTTTTCAGTAGTTTCCAACTCTTTAGGTCACTTTCCCCCAAACGTCCATATCTCCTTCAGTACTAAATGTCATATGCACTATAAGTAATTCTGGACTCAACGCTGATTCTTCTCCGTGCAGGAGGTATATACAAACACCTTGAGAGAAATTTTTACCCTTATTTCATTACTTATTTTCATAATGTAATTCAATTAACCAACTTAGTACTTCTTTATAAATATGCTTTATTCTCTCTATAAATTAGCAACCAAATCTAAGATCTAATGAAATAAAGGGAACAAATCCAATATCAAATGCATCAAAAACCTGTTTCATTAGTAGAACCTCTTTGGTTGATTTTCATTAGCAAATAACAAGGAATTCATGATTCCCATTTCAACAGTGTAACAGGCACCATCACAGACTATCATTTTGATTAAAGGCCAGCAGAAGTTACTAAAGGAAAAAAGGACAGTTGGACCTGTACAGATTATGAAGGTAAATAAACTCGAGCACTGATGCATAAAATGAGAATCTGATTTCTTAAAATGAAGGAGCTTATGTGTCAGAAACCACACACACAAAAGATGCCTCTCCAAAAACCATCAAGAATTACTTCCTTCAAAACAAATGTTTATAATGAAGATTTAGCAAAGTGGCTAGGTGGTTTATTCAAAATGTTAATTAATAAGAATATATTTTTGAAAATAATTCCCAACTCATGTTTGCTACAGTCATAAGGGTATGAAATGATGGAATGACTACATTTTACAAAGAAAATAATTAGAGGATAGGGTCAAATCAGCCAAACAAATGGCAATCACTTGAGCAGCAATTCCATAACCCCTGTAGAAGATTGGAGAAAAATATTAAGATTGTCTCATAAGCTGTCTTATACATTAATGATAGGAGTGTAATTGGTATAATCATTTTGAAAAATAATTTGGCAAGAGCAGATCCTAATCATTCATACACATACCTGGAAAAACCATACACATAGCAGTTTGTGATTTTGCAGAGGAAAACATTTGAACTCAATAAGCTACAGGGCTCACAAGTAGCCAATAACGTCATGTATGTATTGAGGAAATGCAGAGAGAAAGTAAAGTGTTAAAGGTATAAAATTGATGGAAAGCCTCTTGTTCCATATGTATATACAAATTTAATTTTTTAAAGAAAATGATGCAATGTTATTTGTCTGTTTTTGCTTTTGTCTGCTGTGTTATGAAGGAAAGATAAGGGGAAATTAAAAGACTAAGTGAAGGCATAGCCATTTAAGTGGAATCCCACTAGGCATCTAAGGTGTAAGAGCTTGCCAAAGATGTGGGGAAGGAAGACAGAAAGACTACATTTCAGATGAATCACAAAACTCCTCTAGGGTAGGGAGGTTGTAACTGGATTGGGATCATGTATAGCAGCAAGTGTCATTCATGATGGGCAGACTCCACCTTCTGTCTTGGGGGAGAAAAGTAACAGGAGGAATAGTTCACAAAATTAAAATACAAGACCTTAAGAATAAACAGCCTACATGTTCATACTCAAGTGTTATTAACGATGGAGCAAATCTAATGATCACATAGAGGGAAGGACAATTATTCCACATTTTTAGATTTTTATTTTTATTTGTTTGTGTATATTTGTTTCTGTGTTTGTGTGTGTTGTTGTTCATGGAGGCCAGCAGAGGGTGTTGGATCCCCTGCAGCTGGAGTTACAGGCAACTGGGTTACTCAACATTGGTGCTAGGAACTGAACTCGGGTCTTCTGCAAAATTAGCAGGTTCCCTTAACTATTCAACCATCTCCTAGCCCCCCTCCTCACTTTTCAATATGACTTATTTTTCTCTATTTTATCATGCATGAAATGAAGAACAATCTCATGATCAGGTCACAGGGCCAGAGGGCTCCATTTCAAATCTTTTTCAAATCACTGATTAACTGTATCACCTAGGTCAAGTAAGTTAACCTATACATGACTCACATTCCACGTGCACACAAGCATGGTGTGTGTGTGTGTGTGTGTGTGTGTGTGTGAAGCATCAGTACACAAATGGCCTTACATCAACTGAAAGTTTCACGTATAGCATAGAAACAATCATGAGCATGAAAAGACAGCACATAGAAGGACATGGGGTTTCTGAAATACATCAATCTAGTAAGTGGGAATTTTTAGAATACATACAGAGCTCCAAAATTCCACAGAACAAAATCAAATAACCAAAATTAAAGAAAGGAGCATACCTGTAGTGCCAGTACTTGACAGGGGGAATCACCGTGAGCTCAAGGTCAGTCTGAGTTACAGTGTGAGACCTTGTATTGGAAAGGGGTGGGGGGACTAGGGAAATGGGTCAGTGGGTAAAAGTGCTTGCTGTGAAAGCAAGGGAATCAGTTCAAATCACCAGCATCCATGTAAAAGCCAGGCATGGCCTTGGATGCCTAGAACTCCAGCACTGAGTGAGGGGGAGAGGGACAAGGGAGCTTGCTGGCTGACCACAGCCAGCCTCACCCAAAAGTTGAGAGCTTCAGGTTTAGAAACCATGTCTCAAAAAGTAAGGTGGAGAGAGACAAGGAAGGCACCTAATGTCCTCCTCTGTCCTCCGCACACATATGCACACACACACACACACACACACACACACACACCTGACTAAAATTAGTAAGTGCTGGAAATGATGTGGAGAAAAAGGCAACAATTGGGACACTGTTGGTGGGAGTATAAGTTAAAATAGTCATTATGGAAAAAGTATGGGCACGCCTCAAAAATTAAAACTAGAACAACTATATGACCCAGCAATCTCAGTACTGAGTGTATATTCAGAGGGGATAAAATCAGTATGTAGAGACAGCTACACATCTGTGTTAACTGCAGCTCTAGTCACAAAAAAACAATAAATGCAAAGAGCCTAAATGTGCATCAACAGATGAATAAAAAGTAGCAGTACACATATATAATTATTCAATAATTATACAAAAAATTATTCAACCACAGAAAAGAACATAGACAATGACAGTTGTCATTTACAATAATATGGAGAGAAATGTGAATTATTGTATTATGCAAAATAAGCCAGACTCAAAAGTCAAATACTAAAGCAGCACTTATATGTAGAAGATAAATAAGATGAAATCATAGAAGTTGAGAATCGAAAGGTGGTTACCAGAGGCTTGGGAGAGCACAGAGGAAAAAGCAATAGGAAAAGTTTAACTAATGGGTACTTAGGTTAGATAAGAGTAAGAAGTTCTGTTGAAGAACACAGTGACTATAGACAACAATTAGGCACTGTACATTTCAATAAGCTAGAAAAATAGAATTTTGAATATTTTCACCATAAAGAAATAACTGTTTGATGAGATAGGATGTTTAACCTAACTTTAAAAATATATACATTTTGAAATGTCATGTGGTATTGAATTCATGTGTGTAATTTTTATGTATTAATTAAACAGTTTAACAAAATTTAAAACGTGTAAACAGTATTATCTACTTAACAGATATAATGACTAAAAATGCTATCATAATTCATATGTTCAAATAGGCTTCCTGAATATTACCAATCTACTTCATGTAGAAAAGACTAAAAATATCAAAAACACTTAACAATTTGATTACTCATGACAGAGACAGTAGTGGTAAAATATTAAAATATAGGATAAGAAATTCTCATGGTATTATAAACTCAAACCAGACAAAAACCCAGCATAGAACTGGGGAAATGGTCAGGAGGCCCAAACCTTAGCTGAGTAGCTATTGACAATTGATCACTGCTGAGTGAGGGAGAGTTGATCTTCTTTATGGGAGTGACACTAGACAGGCTGAACAGACTCCAGTGGATGAACTCACACTGGCGGAGCATCTGAGGACACAAAGTTGACTCAGTAGGCCTTAACATATGTGACAAAATGCATGAAGTCCAGTGGTGTGGGGGGAAATATATGGGAGGTATAGATATGGGAGGGGTTCTAAATATGATTAAGATCTATTGTATGAAATGTACAAAAATTCAATTAAAATATAGATTTAAAAGAAAAATTCTCATGGCACAACTTACCAAAGTAGCTGAAAATCTGGAATTTTGAAAGTCTGTTTTACAGTAGTGATCAGATAAGGGGACATGGTGATGCATATATGCAATTCAAACACCTAGAAGTATGAAGCAGGAGAACTGCAAGATAATGCCTCAAAAAACAAAACTAACCAAAAAAGGTAAATGTGTAAATTGTGGTGTGAATAAACATAGATTTTATTTGCAGACACCACTTGAAACCAATGCTTTATAAGGGAGTATATTAAAATGTGCAGAGGGCAGTGTGGGGCACTGCAGACAGGGGAGGGGATCTAAGTATCAACAAACTATATTGTATGAAAATCGCAAATATTCAATTCAAAAAAATTCAACAAAAAACTAAGCTGAGCATAATGGCACACACCTTTAGTCCCAACATTTGGGAAGCAGAGGTAAGCAAATCTCTGTAAGATTGAGGCTAGCCTGGTCTACATAGCGAGTTCCAGGCCAACTGTGGCTACAGGGAAACCCTGTCTCAAAAAGACAGTAAAAAACCCTAATGCTTTAAAAGTAAGAATTTTTAAATGATAAGTAAAGGCTTTATGATTGAAAAATTGATACACGAAATTCCATAAAGTATGATTCTCTTTTTAGCTTAACCTTTTTATAAAAAGTATTACATTTACAGAAAGGAAAAATCATCAAAGTAATAAAACAGGTTATTTCTGGGCTTCTAGCAGAACTGTAGACAACAGATTTTTCCTTGTTTAAATGTACTTTTCTATATTTTCCTTTTCCCCAACATTGATCATGTATACCACTAGACATAATCAACATATAAATTGGTGAAATAGGGAACAAACATAATTATTAACTCCATGACTCATATGTCTTTTACCCACATTCTGTCCTTCCCCATCACCTAATATTACTCTTTCTTGTTCTTTCCAAATGTTATATTATAACCACGGATGCATGTATTTACACATTTCCAGGTGTACTGTATATGCTAAGATCCATACATGAGGGGAAAATGCTGGGGTTTTTTTCTTTCTGAAAGTGGATGACCTAGCTAATGTTAAACATTCTAAGTCTGTCCATTTTCCTGCAAATTTTGTGATTTTGTTTTTCTTTAGAGGTGAATAATATTCTAAGCCAGACTGCTTGTGATGCCAATGATATGACCATTAATTCTGAGAGCACTTTGCAAACAACACAGCTTTGTTGTACTCCGGGAGAGGAATTTGATGAAACTATAACTGATGGGAAAAAAGAAACTCCCATGATCTGCACCTTCACAGACACTGTCTTGGTTCAGCAGTGGGATGGGAAGCAAAACACAGCAACAAGAAAATTGAAGGATGGAAAATTGGTGGTGGATTATGTCATGAATAATGTCATCTGTACTTGTCTATGAAAAAGCAGAATAAAAATTTCATCACCACCCTGGAAAGAAATTAGTTGAGAGAGTGAATAAGCTCAGCTCAATAAGCGAATTTCAAATATCCATATTACCTGTCTGCTTTGCTTTGGTTTTGCTTTTCATTACTTTATCAAAATCATTTTACATGCAACCCATTTCAAAGTGTAGATTTAAGTAGGATCATCCTTTTGATTAGTAAATAAACACGTTCTTGCACTAAAAAATACAAAAATCCTTCACATTAACATTCAGGCTTTAAGTTAAAATTTACTTCTTTTAAAACATGGAAACATCGCCTTTGATAGTTTAGGATTACAACAGTTACACACAAAAATAGACAATTTTAAGACAATGAAGTGTAAAATTACAGCACATGGTCAGATGCTCTTTGCCCTCATCATTTCCTTCAGTACTATCTGCTCCAAATTCCTCAAAAATCCTCCAGGGCAGCCACATCTTCACAGACTTCAGAAAACTTCCCTTCTTCCAAGTCTTCACCCACTTACCAGTGCACAAAGGCATGCTTGGCAAGATACCTCAGGTCAAACTTGTGCTCTAGGCCAGCCCAGGCCTCAGCAATAGTTGTGGTGTTGCTTAGCATGCCCACTCTGTACCTTGGCCAGGTCTCCACCAGTAGGAGGTTGGTAACTAATGCCGGTGTTGAAGTCAATGGGAGATGCTGTCCTTGGTCTTGATGGAAGCAATGTCAGCAATGAGATCTTTGGGAACCACATCACCATGGTACAGCAGGCAGCAACCACATATTTACCATGGTGAAAGTCACACTTTACCATCTGGCTGGCTGGCTCAAGGCAGGCATTGGTGATCTCTGCTACTGTAAACTGTTCATGGTAGACTTTCCCAACCAAGATGACAGTAGCATATGTCGTCAGAGGGATATGTGGTATGGCACTAGATTGGTCTGGAATTTTGTCAGCTCAACAATCAGGGTTCTATAAAATCTCAGGGAAACAGTGATGGAAGAGATAACATTTGGCTAATGAGGTAGTTAAGGTTAATGTAGGTTGGGCACTCAGTGTAAATGGTTCTTTGACAGATGTCACAGATGACCTCATTTTCAACTAAGAAGGGATTATCAGAGTGTTCCAGGGTGGTGTGGGTGGTGAGGATTGGACTATAGGGCTCAACAACAGTGGAAACCTGGGGGACTGGATAAATGGAGAACTCAATTTTCAGTTTTTTTCCATAATCAATAGAGAGATGTTCCACCAGCAGGTAAGTGAACCCAGAGCCAGTCCACCACCAAAACTGAGGAAAACCAAGAAGCCCTGAAGCTGTGCATACTGGTCAGCCAGCTTATGAATTCTAAGACAAAGTCAATGATCTCCTGCCCAATGGTGCAATGTCCATGGGCATACTTATTAACAGCATCTTCCTTGTCTGTGATAAGCTGCTTAGGGTGGAAGAGCTGACAGAAGGTACCAGCATGAACTTCATTGGTGACCATGGGATCTAGGTCTGTCTAGGAACACTGCCCTGGGCTCATGCTTGCCAACACCTGTCCCACTGAAGAAGGTACTGAAGGTATCATCTTCTCCCCCAATGATCTTGGTATCTGGCCATTGGGCTGGATGCCATGTTCCAGGCAGTAGAGTTTCCAGCAGGCAATGCCCATCTGAACACAAGCCTGGTCAATGTGAACGGAGACGCACTCACACATATCTGGTCCTTGAAGAAGTACGCAAAAATCGAGGAAGTGATAGAAAAGCAAAAGACATCCCCCACTGATTATTTGTTATATTTATTACTTGTTATATGAAGCTCATTATTGTTCTAGTTTTAACACTATCCTTTTTTTCTGTTTTGTGGTAGATACGTGTATAAAAATATTGATAGTCAAAGTGTAAAACCCTAAGCACGTTCCACGGATTCAGAATCGCACTTCTAACTATAGAAGTTCATTAATATGTATCAAGTTCGGGTCTGGGCAAGTGTTTGAGTCGCTGTGTTAATCTATCTGCATGGTGTTTTTATTTATCAGTTCAGTAAAATACAGTTATTTTTATATTAAAATATGACCTCCAAATAGTTGATAATCTAATAAAGAGGGCAGATAAAATCCCAGGAAATAAAATGATTATTAGATCAAACACACACTGAACTATAAGAAGGTAAATGTCACATTGTTCAAAGAAAGGCATAATCAGCAACTGCTATGATAGTAAGGGGAATCAAGTACACTCCATTAAGGCAGGACATTGTCTAAGCTTTATCTATAATGTGTAACAAAAAATCAATTTGTGGGCAACATACCTAAAGAGAACAGTATAAATGCAATTCTTCATTTATTGGGATTTCCTGAAAAAGCATCTGTTGAAAATGTAACATTATACTAGAACTGAGCAAAGACTGAGAATCAAGATAGAGAACCAAAATATCTATGTAGCACTCAAAATGTTACAGGAAAGCTTACCTAGGCTATGATGGAAAGAGCATATTGTAAAAGGTAAAATAAAAGAAAGTTAAATGAAGGGAGAGATTATGATAAAGCTTTAAAACTAGGCAGAAAATTAATGTAACAGCAACTGACAAGTCAAAAAGTGTGGGTGTATATCAATGGTAAACTGGGAGAATACATACTTAGCATGTTGAAGGATTTTGGTTCAATATTCAGCTCCCCCACAACCCCCCAAAAGAAACAAGAGATAGCAGAAAACAGTAAGATTCTACTACATCAAGCATGTATGCATATTCTGTGCTCTTGGATCGTAATCACAGGTATTGTTATGCACTTATAGTTTTTGACATATAGAAAGCTTCTAAGAGATTGATGTAGAAATGGATATGCTTGTGCATATATACATATATACCCTAGACCTGTCTGCTTCACAGGACTATAAGGAATGACACCACTGGCGCAATGATCATGCCAAGCATCCAGACCTTGGTTTCTCAATTCCCCTCTTTAGTAAAAACAATATGTGAATAAAAAGGCTTATTCCAAGGTTGGGACTAAGAAAGTAGAAATGAAGATTTTTCTAGCACCAGTAAATGAAGAGATGCTCAAAAGTGATGGGAACATGTTAAAGGGACATGGAAATCAATGAGAAAGGATTCCAGATTTGCTATATCTACAGTGAATTTAGTAACTAATTGTAATAAAAGCATAAATCATTGTAATTCATAAAAAGCAAAAATTCATTATATTTACAATGCTGCACACTGAATACACAGTAATTGACATAAAATAAAAATACTGAAAATGTATCAGAAGTTCAAATAGTTAACATAAAAAAATTATGAAAATTAAACCCAACTGTAACAATCATTCATGACAGAATCATTAATAGATGCTGAAAATGGTAGAGAAATTATAATGAAAAACAGATTGTATATACTGACTCACAGTATTGTCCCATATAGTCTCAAAAGATCAGTTCGTTCTGTATTTACAAAGCTAAAACGAGACTTTATACAGGATCAACTTGGCAGACACTATCCTAACCAAGCTGGCAAGATTAATTCAAGATAAACGGTCTCATATATTGCATATGCAATCATCAACTGCCAAGTGAAAATACAAGAGAAAATTATAGCTTCTTACAATACAACAGGACAGATACATATATTAATATGTTCACAAGACTAAAGATACAAGGCTGCAAATGTAGCTCAGTTGAAAAGAGGTTGTCTAGTATGTGCAAAGTCCTTGATTTGATCCTCAGAAATACAAAAAAAGCCTAAAGTTAAACAGATAGTTGAATGAACAAAATTCTGTATGAGAAGGAAGTTAAATTAGTAAAATCAACAAAACTGAATTGATCATTTTTGGTAAAAAGGTATCAGCATACACACATACCCTATTTATCACAACAGACATGTTTCTGAAATTTTCAGCATTTTAAAAATTACTGTGGAAGCTAAAAATAATTATAAGGCAACTTTTTCTTCAAAGTAAATCATCTGTCACAAACTGTAGGTATTCTGTAAATCTGATTTTTATTGTGATTGCATGCAATCATAAAACCTGTGATTGTTTTTAGATTACATTTGAACTATCTCACTCTATACACATATGGAGATCAAATTTGTCTTTTTAAGTCTAACTATTTGTATTACGCCATACTACCTTATATAAAATGAGAAGGAAGAGATGTAATCTCATTATCATTAACATTTCACCTTCTGTGTACAGAATAAAAAGTAACAGAGATCCAAGTACTTTGAACATGACATAAATCTATGGACTACATACAAAGAAAACAGAATAAGACAGTACTTGGGGCAAAGTCTGAATTCAAATTTTCAAGCTCTTCAGCCTATTGCCTACATGACTTTTAGTAGTTTGCTTAAACCCTGATTTTTCTCATGAGTAAAGTAGAGCTATGGGTACATATACTGTAGGTCTGTTGTGAAGAGTAAATACAAAGACCAAATTTTTAGTGTGCTTCAATCTCTGGGTTCGATCCCTAGCACTGCAAAAAGGGCTAAATAAAATACGTATTACCATAGCAGCATAGTACTTTGCACATAATAGACACTTAAATGTAAAATAAAATGATAATGAAAACAATGATGACCTTTTCTTCCTATGGAAAGGAATACTTCATAGAGGAAAATTTATTTCATGGCCAAAAGCCATACTCCTACCTTTGATAAATTTCTGCCCCTGGTTACAAGGCACATATCATGGTTCAAATTACAGAAACCTATTCACTCTACTGCACAAAAGAACTCACAAATTTCTGTAAAAGAGTAGTATAATTTTGCATAGTATTTATTTCCATATCATAAATCTGCACTGACAGTGAGTTTCTATAGCTGTAATTACCTTAACACAAAAATATGTTATGCCATCACTAGAAATGGCCTTCCAAGTCTAAACCTGCCTTGTTTTCTTTTTGTTAGTCTTTCAGTCTTTTTGTTAGTCTTTCAGGATTATTTTACTCTACTTAATGAACACTCTCCCTTAAAAATCATGCACAAATTTGTGATATCTGTATTTGGCATGACTTTAGACATAAAGAAATCACACAGCTGTGAAAAAGTAATGTGGTTTTAAAAGCAATACTCTTCCTAATATAAAAACCTCAGTAGGGGCTGGAGAAATGGCTCAGCATCTAAGAATACTTCCTGCTCTTGTAGAGGACTTGTGTTCAGTTCCCAGCACCCACATGATGCTAACCACCATCATTAAGTCCAGGTCCAGAGGTTTCAACATCCTCTTCTACCCGTTGTGAGCAATGTACACACTTGGTGTGTTTGCATACATGCAGGCAAAACAGTCATACAGATAAATTTAAAACAAATAGTAAAAAGTCTCCATACTAGACAACTTCAGTCAACAACTAGCCCCACCACCCTCTAGTTTCACTCTGGAGAAGGTCACCAAAATCCGTAGCACAAGTATGGAGAGCAGATACCATTCATATTTTTGAGATGATTAAAACTTTCTTTTAACTGGGACATTTATTTCTGAAGCAGGAAAAACAAATCCCTGGATTTAACAGAGATACAAAATACTAACATTATGAAAATGGAATGCAAATGTTTCCTTTAAAAATTATGTAGTAAGGAAAATAAAACTGGTTGCTTCACAAACACTTGTTACTTTAAGAACACAAGAAAACAGGCTTGTTCCTGAGTTTTGTCAATCATAAAAATAAATTTCATTTTAATATAAGCAGATTTAAATTGGCATGTGGTGTTTTATGGTGTACATTTATTAATAGCAAGATCAAAAAAAGGAGAATTGTTTCATGGATTGTCCCCTGGGGCAAATGCTATAAACAGCAGATACTAAGATGATTTTCAAATCTAGCACGATTGTTATTTTTTCTAATAGTGGTAAGCCTTAATTGGTTGTCTAAACCTTACCCCATCAACACTCTGTATCAAAAAGCCGTTATTAAATCATACCTACTTTGATAGAGGAAAATTATAACATGTATAATGAACCATTTGATACACATGAGTCTTCAACAGATCTTACATCAAAATTATGTGTGGTTACAAGAATATATAACTTATTTTTTACACCTTCAGTACACACTTTCTGCAGGACAGAGAGGAATAGGATGGGAGGCATGCTAAGTGCTGTCTGAAAGCTAGATAGTGTGCTTTAAAATGTATTCAGAAAATCTACATATAATATAGCATCTGAATGTAAGGACTGATGATCACTCCACCATGTGAAGGCCTAAGCCATAATCGCAGATTAAACTGTTTTTTAAAGCATCTATTATGATTATTCAAAAGTAAAGCTTAATTTGTCACATACTTCTTCACGGGTTAAGTGTAATTAAGGACAATGGCCTTCAAACTGGTGAATATTTTCCTCAACAAAGCTATTAATTCCTTCACATTCATCTCTCACCAAAGGATAGAGGGTGGACTACCGGGATAACTCTTCTAGGAGACAGTGTGGTGTTACTTTTACATTCCTAAACCCAAAGGGAACTTTTGCTCTGTCATTTCACATGCACAACCTCCCCCCATTCTTTTAACCCAGAAAGCTCATTCTCATTAGAAAATGGAGAATTTTTTCCTTCAAAGAGGTGAGAGACACATTCTCAATGTGTTCCTGTAGCTTTATGAGTTAAAACTACAAGCAAAACCCCATAACTTGAATTTTAAAAATATAAAATATGCAAAATACCTGAAGCATAAGGCTATGCTTTACCTCACTCTGATTGGAATGCTATTTACATTTGTTTAGGAACGATGTAGACAGAAGAAAGCTGGTCAGAACTTCACTGACCTGAGGTAGGGGTAGGTTCATGTTGCTTAAGAAAAGAGCACAGGGAAAGAACTTCATACAGAGCTCGATTATAGAAGAATCAAAATATTAGAGTATAAGCCAAGTTTAAACAGTGCGTGGGTTGGCTGCAAGAAGTGACAAAGCTAGCTGGAAGGCAGGGAAACACCACAGGAGTGAAGAGAGAAGGAAAAGTTTTAAATACCCACCAGAGCCTAAGCGCCCCCCCCGCCCCCCCGCCCCAGCCCTGGCTTGTGCTCTGGCTGCAAAGTAACTGCAGGGAAGCCAGGGGCCTGTTTTTAAACATTTGAAATTCTCCCTGGGACCAGCCTTGTCAATTATGTTTCTTTCTAGTGAAAGCGCTTTTGACTTCTCTGGCCAAGGCCAAGGAGAAAGGAAGATAAAGGGACCAGAGGTTTCCGCATGAGCGGCCGGCGGTGGGGCGGGAGGGAGGACTTACCGCAGCCTCTGCGGGCTGCCCCCAAAGACTCAGCACCAGTAAGAAGCTGCCGGCGGCCAGGCGCTGCCCACGCACTTTCATTCTTCACAGGCTCCCGCAGCTCCTTCAGCACCCGCACGGAATCACTGGCCGCTTCTGACCGACTGACATAATCTTGAGTGGTTATGGGGAAAGAACAAGCGCAGGACCGGGACAGGGAGAGTGTCCCAGTTATGCCGGTGCACTTGAGTGAGGAGAAAGCTTTTATAAGAGTGAAGAGATTTTAAAAAAGAAAAGAAAAAAAAAAAAGAACCAGAAGAGAGAAGCTCTTCTTTGCTCCCCCTTCCCCTCCCCAGAGTCGGTCGCTCGGGAGCACTTTTGCCTTCTGTTCGGACTTGCAAACTTTGCTCACTCAAGTCCTACCAACGTACTTTTCCTCGTTCCCTTCCCCACACCACCCTCCTGGCCAGTGCTGGGGAATTTGAGTATCACTCCGCCACGGCTTCACACTGCACCGGCAACCTGTGAGGGAGTGACGCTCAGTTATATGGATGGTGGGGGGATTTCTAGGCCAGTTGACTGAGCACCAGGACTCCGACCACAGAGCTTTCTTATTCCTTCACCTGCAACTTTCCTTGATAGTACCCTTTCCTGCCCAATCAGTCTCTCTTCCTGGTGTGAGCATCAAAGCCAATTACAAAAAGACCTGAGCTGGGACTATTTTTTAGCGGAAGGATCTAAAAGAGATGGAGCTTTTTATTGTTAATCATTAGAAACAAATTTTGGTCGCTGCTCTCTGGTCTTTGTCCTCTAAATGCACATAGGACAGAGTTTCTATATAAAGCAGAAGATGAGAAAATATTAGAAAGACAAAACGAAGAAAATGAAGATATTTGTGTATTTGTGAATACTTTATGCATGTGATAAACATGTAAGATTGGATGCATTCAGTACGTTACCAATTATTATGTTTGGATGTTGCTTTGATACAGTCACGTCTTTTTATTTAGATACATTGAATGTCATTATTAATATCTACCATCTATATTGAGCTAGCATAGAAGGTACTGACTCTCACGACTGTGTTTCACAAGGATTTATGGCAGGTAATTAAATAACAGTGTAATTCCTTACAAAGAACTCAAGCATCTAATTGCAAATAGCTATTGCTATATGGTATCAGTAGTACTTGAATTGCTGTCTCCTAAATAAAGTAAACATGAATATTAATCTGAAGACACTGAATTTTAAGTGACAAAAGACACAGAAAATAACATGGGCTCCTTGGAGGGTCTTTCAGGAATTTGCTGAAGAAGTCTTCAGAACATTTCTAACTAACTGTGTTAGTCTCTGGATTTTGGATCTGTTTTGCAGGGACCAATTCATCTTCAGGTTCTAAGGAGTTTAGAAGTTTGTAGATTTCTAACTCCAGAGACCCCCTCGCCTTCCCAAATGCTTAGTATATGATCAATCAGAATAAGGGTTTGTGCATTTGGGCCTATGTGCAAGTGCACTTTCAGGTCTATGTGTCTGTATAGTAACAGAATACCCAATTCTATTCATGTACGTAGGTCTTCGTGGATAGGTCGTCTCTAGAGACCTGTACATGAAGCTGTGGAACTATCGTGTATAGAGGTGCTTGAAATTGAGAAAGACAACCGGCTTCCCAAGGTAGGGGGGATGATTGACAGCAGACAGCTCCGCCCTAATTCCCCTCCATTCCTTCCTCTCCAGGCGCATGGAACTATCTCCTGAGTGCTGCAAGTTGTAGCGGGCACCGCTGAGTGTGTTTCCCATCGGGGAACTTCTTATCTAGCAGCTGACTTTAGTTTCTTCAAACTAAGCCACTTCGCCCACTTACACTGTTCTGAATAAGGAACAAACTGCCAAGCATCAACGGGCCCCCCCGGAGCCCTAGATGAGCCAGCGCCGCGGAACCGGTTAACAATCTCCCTGGACGCAGCTCCGGAGGAGCCACAAGCATGCACCCTGGGTGAGCTGTTGCTGCTCAGACCCCCTCCTCTTTCTAACTTCAGGCAACTGCCCAGCCAGAACTATACTTGTACTTCTGTAACTGCAGAGAAAGTGATAGCAGGCATCAGAGCGGAGTTGGGGCGGGGGGAGTGGGCACTGGTAGACGCAAGACCCTGTTACTCACCCTCCCTCTTCTTTCAGGTTGTGGCTGCTCCTGGTTTCCTTGTGCCTGACCCAAGAACTGGCAGAAGCGGTAAGGCTTCACAAGATCCTTTCCCTCCTCCCGCTTTGGCTCCCCCTCCTCCTCTTGTGTTTCTGTTGGGGGTTACAGAGGGTTTTACCGAATAGTAGTTACCACTACTCTCTTTTCTAATGGAAGTTAATAGGGTTCTTGAAAATGAATAGCAAGTACAGTGTTAGCCTAATGCCCTTGGGACTCTGGAATCTTCCTGTCCTAAAACATTGACATGGGTTTGGAAAACAGAGGCAGAAGGTGCAAGATGCACACATTTCTGAACCTCTTCAGGACACCTTCAGATGACTTCTGATGCTCTCTGCAATGATCTGCAGACCTGCAAAGCAGAACATAGCTTTCCCCAGTCTATGAAAACACAGACTGACACACAAGTTTGAGAGTGGAAAGAAAGCATCAAGGACTGAGACTTGAAAGTGTCAGGAATCGTATGAGAACTAAAGTCCATATTTACTTGTAAGTCCTTTCCTACATCAAAAAGTTAGAAGTTAAAGTGGTTAGGGCAGAAAAAACTTAACCTTTCAAGGGCTGCTTAGATACAGTCCATCAAATTATTTAGCGGCTCCAGGCAAAGGAATTTCTGTAGATACCTAGTCAGGAAAAGTTTAATAAGTCCCCAAAAATAGACAAACCTCCAATGGTATTAGCAAGATAATTTCACAAAGGTGGACTGACTAAATAATCAGCCATGCTAGTTTTTCAGTTGAACAACTTACTTGTTTTGGCAGAAATAAGCTTAACTGTGATGTTCAAATATGAAGTTAATTATTATTACTTCACTACAATATTTACAATCTTGACAATAGATAAATATTTGAAATATTTATTTGTGCTGTAAGCATTTGAACTAATTGGCTCTATTTTTAATATTTTTAAATACCCTTTTAAAGTCATACTTAATTCAAGTCAATAAACTCACAAATACACTTCTGAAAAAAAACTGTCACTTTATCTTGACATGATGTCTTTGAGAAAATATCACAGCCATGAAATGATTTTCTTTACATGAAGAAAGGATAATGCCAGGAAACTTGAATTTTAAAATTCTGTACCCTTAGCTCAGAACATCAGCTATTAGGTAAGTTTATCCTAGGTTTTTGTAATAAATATTGACCTTAGACTCTTGTGCACTTTTTGACCTGATTCCTCCAGTATCCAAGTTTAGTTATGTGTTTCCTCAAAGGTCTATGCTACATGTATTGAAAATGCCAGCTTTTCATTACAGTTTGTAAAAGTATCTTGCCACTTGTAAAAATGCTGCCCTTGAGTAGAATACCTCCAGTAAAATCTTTTTTTTTTTCAGAGTCTGGCTGATTTTATTCAGGAAAAACGTAGATCATTCTAGATAGGCAGACATTTCCAAAATACTACAACCTTTCATTTGATATGCTGGAGGATAATAATGCTTTTAATTCAGCCAAGCATTGAAGTGAGTCTCCAAAATTGGATTGTATCCTTTTGTCTCATTATTTTGCAACATTATCTGCTATGTCAGCAGCAATAATCATGGTAAGACTGAAATAAACCTTGAGGTCCACCGAAAATAATTGCTTTTTTACATTAGGTCCACAACTGATTCCTTCAGTGTTGTTTACTTAGGCACGGAAACTTTGCTGTTGTGAAGCTAATTTTTTAAATTTATTGGTGGGGATGAGAAGGAGAGGAGAGCACAAATTCTCAGAAGACGATTTTTAGGGAATATATTTCCTTTTAGACTCTTTGCACTGAGTTCTCATTTATGTTGACTGGTTCTTATCGTCTAATCTCAATTCCAGTTTATTCTCTCTGTCTGTAGTTTTTCACTTCTCAGATAAATGGAAGCATTTGAATTCCCAGTAACATATGGATAGATTGACAGGGACTCTGCTCTGTTGCATTTCATTATGAGAAAGTCTTTTCACTCTGAGAGAATTAAGTTGCCAATAATGGAATATTAATAAACGATTAACCATAGAGTCTTTAGCTGCTTTTGAGCTATTAGTTTTTAAGAATTTGCAATTCCATATAGAAGAATGGAAAGCTAAATGTTAAAGTCTGGAATTTATGAGTTTCTATCGAATTTATCTTAAAGGAGTGATGATGTTCAGCTGAAATGTCTGCTCAGTTGATCTGAGTAAGATAAGAGGCTAGGATTCCAGAATAGCAGGAATCCTTTAGGTAAGTGAGTAAGTACATAAAATGCTATCATAGGTTAGATGCAACATGTAGAAATTTAAATATGTGTAACTTCTAACTCCAGAAATTTTCTTTTTCATAAAATATTCATCATTATGTTTCATAAAAGATAAACTACATAATAGCAAGTTATCTTCATGTGCTCGATCCTGTTAGAAAAGATTACAAAGATACAAACTTCATCCTAAGGCATTGTCTGAGAGATAAAATACACCCGAATGTAGTGAGCGTCCTATGTTTTTATCTCATGTTCCCTGTATCCAAATGGCTTTCATAAAAGTTTCTGATGCATCCAAGTACATGTAGAGTCAAAAGGCTACTGGGACACTTATATGGGTAGAAAAGAGGGTGAAAGGTGAAAAACATCTCTGTTAGCCATGCTCAAGTCAAGATCTGACAGTATCACCAGCTTTTTTTTAAAAAAAAAAGCTTTCACATACACAGGTTGGTTCTTCAAATTGTCATTGGCCCAGTCATTTCAGCATCCATCAAAGTATGAATGCCATTTTAATGAAGTTCACAGCTATTGGCAGCTCCTGGTTGCTAGGGGAGGGAGACTCAGTCTTCAGGGATACACTTCCTGGGATTTTGCCCATGCTCCACTGGATGCCCTACAATACACATAGTGAAAGATTTAAGTAGACTCAGTAGATTTTTAAAAAAGCATATATAAAGTTGGGAGGTCAAAATGGTGGGGGTATGAAAGGAGTTGGAGGAGAGGGAGTGGGGAATGAATTTCAACAAAACGTATTGTATACATGGTTGAAATTCTCAAAAATTAAGTTAATTTTTTTAAAAAGAAAGAATTCAATAAAATGCCTCCCTACTTTAAAAATCAAGAGGATTATTTTCCATGCTTAGGGCAATGTCTATGAACTGTTAAAATAGACTCTGCTTTGGTCCTATAAAATATTCTGTATCAGCTAAGCATGAGTAGTTGCAATGTATCACATGCATATGTGTGTTTATATGAAGAGACAATAGTTATCCTGAGGTGACTGAAGATACTTATATGAATATCTGAGCATACCCAATCAAATGAAACAGTAAATAACAATGTGCATAGATAATACATGGGCAACAATAAATACTATTGACAGGTTAAAAATAAGCATCTTTTAGGGAGGGAACAGAGATTATAATAGGTATTATTTGGTGCTTTCCTAAAGAAAGAGATAGATTACCTTATCACAAATTTATTAGGTATTTTGATGACTATAATTCAATATAATTAGTTTCCACTGTAATATTGTGATTTTTTTTACGTGTTTTTAGTTTGAGGAAAGATCTTATGGAGTCCAGGCTGGATTTGAACTCTCCATGTAGCTAAAGCTTCTTCTGAACTCCTGATCCACCTGCCTCCACCTCCAAATGCTTGGGATTACAGATGAACACACCACGATGGCTAGCTTTAAATTTTACTGTATACTTTAAGAGTATTTTTGATAGTACCAGGAATTGGACCCTGGAGAATTCATGGGGATTAAATCTAGGGTCTCATGCATATTAAGAATATGCTGCACCACTGAACTACATCCCCAACCCAAAAATATTTTACTAAAATGGAGTCAGTAGGCTACGCTAGACTGCCAAAGTAATCTCAGGCATTAAAAAAAAAACTTTACTTAAGGAATTGGCTCTCATTAAAAATAAATTGTTGCTATCTCAGAGAGTATTTTTCAGGCAAGGATTTTTTTTTTCATTATGAGAGTGTTTAACTGAGTTTATCTTTTCAAGTATTGCTCCTTGAGAAAGTTTTGGAATTTAAAAAAAATTAATTGAATTTGTGTGTATTTCACACACTACATCTTAATTATCTTCATAACCCTTTCCCCACTGACACCCTCCCATAGGTCCCCCACTCGATTTCATGCATTCTGTCATTTGTATTAAGGCCTATCAAGTCAAGTTAGTATCCCCTGAAATCCTTCAGTGCATGTTCATCCACTGGGGTCAAGTCAGCCTACCAAGAGTCACTCCCTGAAAGAACTGCAGCTCTTCCTCACCCAGGAGTAATCAGCTATGGCAAGAGATTTTTGTTGATTATTAGTGCTATCAATCTTTTCATTTTTAGGTAGAGCGTTGCGTCTCCAGTAAATATGCTAATGAAGTCTATAAACTCAAAATCAAGACCCATCAGTCACAGTAGCAAAATATGCTATTGGCCTATTTACACCATTAATAAAAAATGACAGTATTTGGCCTCGGTTATTGATTTATATTGGTTATTGCTTGCTTGAAATATACTAGATAATTCCATAACCTTACCACTATATGTGTAGTATTGATTTGTTCCATTCTGTATGGAAGAAGGGACACACATGACCAGAAAGAACATATTGGCAAAGTCCTGGGCTATGAGTACATTGAAGCTAACTGAATGTCTAAGTAAGGTAGATGGTACAGCTTTAATTTGTTTTAAAGTATAACTGAATGTAAGTAAAACACAAGATGAGCGTGCCCAAGAGAAAATACTGATGGTAAAATTCACTAAGAGCAAGTATCTACTCTCTTAGCTCTCGTTATCTATTCCCCTCTTACAGTTCTTTTTCTATAAACAATATTGATTGAAATATCTTACATTCTAAAACCAAGATAAAAGCAAAAGACCAACAAAGGAAAAATAGTTTCACTTTGTTCAGTAACTCTAACTTTTTTCAATACCATTGCTTCTAAATTCGCTATTATTTTCTTCTCTTCTTCAACAGTGTATTGCAATCCAGACTGAGTCCACTCCACTCTAGTTGCCCACTTTGAAGCTGCTAATGGCTGCTTAAATAGGAAGCCCAATGGTTTCTTTGCAGTTTACATTCTGATTTCCCTGTTCTGTAATTTGCCATTTTCTAATCATTTTGAAATCTCCTTTCTGATTTCCTGAATGCTGTGGCTCATTGGTTCTCCTGTTTTTCTTTGATACTTTTGAAATGTTACTTATTCAGTGTATATTTGTTGGGGACCTCAATATTTGAAGTAATATGCTAGGCCCTAGTACTAGAGCAGTGAGCAAGTTACACATGATCCCTGCTATTAGGGAGCTTGTGATCTTCATAGTTCCATGTCCTATAATGTTAACTATTCTTAGAATTTCATCCTTTGCCACATTTTTGCCTCAGTAGATTGATGATTATATTTATGTCTCTAACCCAGATGTCACTTTTGAGTTCCAACCTTATATTTCCAAATGCTTCCTAAGTCCTTATATCTCAAGGGGTTGATATATACAAAGCACTTAAAACAGTGCCTGGGGTTTAGTATAAGCACTCAAATGAAGCCAGCTACTATTATTTTTGTATTGCCCCAGAAACAGTATATCTAAAGGTAAAACTGTTCTCTAGTCATTCTCTTTGACACTACAACTTACTGCAATATTTTTAAACTATATTTTCATCACCATCCATGCAGTTTCAGAAATAAACTACAGAATCAATCACAAATTTTCACTGTCTCTATCCTTAACAAGTTCTATTAATTTTATCAAAAATCCGTGGACTGTCTTTTTTCCCATTCATACACCATTGATTCCAGACCTTATCATTATATATTAGTAGCTTTAAACTGCTTTTTCTACCTCTTGATTTCATTTTGATCTCCATGATGCCACCAGACTTATTTTACTAACAAAATTCCAATTATGTTATGTCTAGATTTCAAACCTCTATTGGCTTCCTGTTTCTTCCACAAGAAAATACATAATACTTGGTTTGGAAGATTTAAAGGCTTTCATTTTCTGTTCTTATCTGTAGCTCTAGGCTCATGTCTATGTGTTTCTCTCTGCCAGACCTACTTACCAAACTCTTAGTGTAGCGATACTTCATTCAGACCAAACGTCTCACCATTTTCAAGCCACTTCACACTCTTTCACCTCTCTTTGCTATGGTGTATGTTGTCATTTCTGTCTACTATATGAACCTGTGTTGTTTCTACTCTCTCTTTGACCTAGTGAACTCTTATGCAATCCTTCATACCCTTATCAAATATCATTTTCTCAATGAAAGTCACCCATATCAAATATCATTTTCTCAATGAAACAGTCTCAGATGGCTTCAAAATAAATCCAAGATTTTACCAATGCTTCCGAGCCTCTTGGGGCCTCTTTGGTAGTGCTTACCGTATGATAGTGAGTTTCTCATCCTTACATGACTATATTGCTCTCTTCAACCTTGTACTCAGAATGAACATGATGTTATCAGATGTGTCATATGTGATCATTACATTACTTTCAAGGAGTACACATATCTATTCCTTATAGCCTGCAAAAGCTGCCTTTTCTTTGTCTCTCTTAAGAGTTATTTATGACAATTCCAGTAGTTGTTGTTTTAATGAAGCAATAACCTTCGGGCCATAGTGCCAGTCTGGTAATCTGAGTTTGTTTCCAAGAACACACATAAGGTGGAAGGAGAGAACTGACTTCACAAAATAATCCTCTGACTGCCACATGTGCACTGTGGTATGCATGGCCCTTCCACATAGTATGCGCATAAACACAATAATAATCTTTTTAAAAGAAAACCAACTCTATTCAATGATATAATGTCTAAGGTATGATAGAATCATGGTTTTGTTAATGTTGCCTCTACCCACACTTCCTTGTTGTTTGACTTAATTTTCCTTTCTGAGACTGTTTTCTAATTATTAGAAAAGGAAATAATACCTTCTTCCCCGGGTTTTATTATTTTGTGCAAGGTTAAATGAGAAAATGTATGTGAACATAGTGTGTACAGTGTAGATTCTAAATTCTCATCCTATCTCTCTCAAGTATCCACTAGTTCTTTAGTGGCAATGGAAAATTAATCATCAGTTCCCAATTTTGACAAATGGTACATAAATAAGATTATGAAGTAAAGTGAGATATCAGAGAAAATTCATTTATATTTATAGATTGCATGTCTACAGCAATGGTTATATTTTTAATTATCAGTTCATCATTTTCTCCATTTCAAGTACAATAATACTTGTAATATTTCAAGTTTACAAAGCATCCTCTCAGTTCTTAGTTCATAAATGTCTCATGACTATTCTGTGAAATAAAATAAGTATTTACATCCCAGAGGTATTAAAGAGTTATCCAAACTCACAGATCCAAGAAAAGAAAGAGTTAGGTAAATCCCACTATACACCATGCCTAATTCAAGCATTTTATTATCTTTTACCTGGACTCTCTAAAAACAAACTTAACTCTCTTGGCTTCAGCCTCCCTCTGCCTCCCCAACCTCTTTTAAGATATCCTTCCTCTCCACAAGCCATAGGGCTTATTCTTAAACAAACAAGATCATGCCACACCTTAGTATCAGTCAACTCCAACACCTATAGTCCCCATGTAACTCAAGTTTGGATCACAGTTACACTTGTGATGTTGGCTCAACATACCAAGCATATTTACTTTTGCTTTTCCTCTTCTTTTTTCCACCCTCAACCTTCCTTTATCGTTGATGGATAGCTATATTCTTTGTCCCTTAAATCCCAGTTTTGGAATTTTTTTCCTTAAAATTTGCCTTGTGTCCTTTTGGTTCTGAGTATTTTTCATTTTGTCCTTTCATTACTGAAAATTTATCTCGAGCCTACTGTGTGCCAGGCATTGTTCTCAATACAACATTATGGGAAATAAAATGTCAACTATTAACCCAGTGCAGCCAGAGCATTCAGTAGGTGAAGTGGAAGGAGAGACTTAGCATATTCTACAAAATGAAACTAGAAGAATCTTCAGAGTATTAGTCTAATGTCTGCACTCTCGCCTGTTTCTTCGTGAGTTGTAATTTGCATTGTGGATAGTGCTGGATACTCCCTGTAGGGTCTAGCAAAATGTTGAACCCTTGATGCCTGGAGGACTCACTCCTGAAACATACACCTCTCCCGTTCAGATTTATAAAGCATAGGCAAACTGTAACTGTCCTGGTGGCAGCAAATGTATTCTAAAGAGTGACATTCATACCTCTCTCTCCTTTGGCTATCATGCCATTACAATAATGGACACCAAGCAATTAGAATTTCTTCAAGAATCTCATGTTGGGAGGACAAAAAAGCTGAAGCCTGGTGCCAGAGGAGTAACTTGTCTCCCAGGAAGAGATTTCACAGAGATCTGACAACTTGTCAGACCACTTTGCAGGCAAGACTAGAGGCCACACAATGAAAGGTCAGCAAGGGGTAAGAGCACACAGATTCATCAATACAGCTCAGTTATGCATACCTCTTGCCCTGTGTGTAAACCTAAACCTCAGGTTAAGGCGTTGGAAGGTGGACTTGGGGGACACTGGACCTCTTTGTCCCCCTTCCCTATGTATAAATCTTGAATAAATCTTTCTCTGCTTTTTCACTGTTACTTCTATCTTTAATGTTGTACTGAGAACAAGTGGCTAAACCTACTTGTTGGTACAGCCAAAGCCCATGTTTCGAGCCTAAAAACTCATAGTAACAAAGCCATAAAGCATCTACTTATTCTCGAGCTGCTGATGGGTTCCATCTTTAAATCTACAAGTCCATTTCCTGAGTTTTTTCTCTTTCTAGTTCTTTATGGAATGATTATAAGTAAAGAGCTTTATATTTAGAGACAAACATGCCTGCATTCAAATACATACTCCATTATGAATTGTGATCTGATAACAAATCATTAAACATGTTATTAATTTTAAATTATTGTCATTGTTATTCTTTTCCCCTCATTATAATTGTCACTCTACTAGAAATGGTTGGTGAACCCGTTCGGGAAACAGTTTAGAGAAAACTGATTATTTTTTCAAGTTTCCCAAGGGAGAAAAAGAGTTAAGATTGCTACTAAACACGTTCTAGTTTGCTCAAAGCTACTTCTACCTCCCCTTCCCTATCTTTGTGCACTCCTATGGAGCTCTTGGTCCCAACTAAAGATTATTCACAAAGGCACCTCTCCAGGCACCTTTGAAGTCCCAGTTCTCTTTTGTTTAACGTCAATCATGCTAGTTTGGCGCTATCTTTTGATCTGGTTTACTTGTAATGAGGGGGAGTTTGGGTTACTCCTGCAAATTTCTCTGACCATAAAACACACAATACTATTCACCTTAGAGTTAGAAGGCTTTCCTAAAATGTTCTGGTACCACTGACTAGTAGGCCCTGGTCCTTAGGAGACAGATTTTCTCTTGAGGAGAGAGTGAAAGTAAAGTTACACTTTTTATGGCTCCTGTAAGCATTGAGTAACCATATTTCTTTACTGGGGGGGGAGAAAACGGTTGCCAGATAAAAATCTAAAAAATCTTAAAGCCTATCATCCCAAAATTCTACTTGCAGATATATCAGATCCCTTAAAGTTGGGGATAAGTTTTAAATTTATTTTGCCATTGATTAAATTGTCTAAATATCTTCCAGTTCCTAGCTTAAGACTAGATAACGAGTGGATGCTTATGGATAATAATGTGCATGCTCTTAATGAAGAATAATTTATTAGAACATTCTTCATTTTTTATAACTGTCTACATATTTCCTTCCAAATTCTCATATGATCCCTCAGAATTTAAACTTTGCTGAATAAGTAAAAATTTCAGAATTTAATTTTGAAATCAGCAAAAAGAGACTGAAAAGAACATAAAAGACGAAATTGAAAGCCATAAAAATTTCAGTCTCTAGCCTGTGTCTGTTTTCATTTAGTTTTGCAGTGTTGAGAAAGTTCTGATGCACTCAAATAGTGGGCAGCATCAGGTGAATAATTTTTGGATAAACACTGTGTCTTACAATCTCAAGATATTCCCCACTTGAACAGATGCAGCAAACAAACCTGTATTTCCAGGTCTACATGCACACAGCAACTCTCTCTGTCCCCCCAACTCCATCACACACACACACACACACACACACACACACACACACACACATCAAATTAGTTAACTTTGCAGCACATATTAACACAATCAGTGTTTTTTTTCTAATATGTCAATGCATGGAATATAATACACTTGAGTACTGCATTGTTTGTTTTATTATATTTTAAAAGTTTAAAATATATTTTACTAAAATTAAAGTTTGATGTTTAGAACTGTTAAAATACCTCCCTACTCTCAAAAATCAAATTATATTGATAGCCCCTCACTAATAGTCACAGGGCAGAATGAAGTGTTCTAGAAAGCCAAAAGAGGCAGAGGTTTAGTATGCATTATAGTTACTGAAGGCACACGGTATTTTTAAAAATCAGATAAATTTGTTTACTGTATATTCTAAATTTTCTAGACCATCACTGATTTCAAAATGTCTTCTCCAGAGCTCTACAAATGCACTTGTGCTTGTCTGGATTTATGATTCACTGTTGCATTTAAAAATACTTCTATGATACAGCATAAATGAGAGTATGGAGGAAGAACCAGTGTGCCACCAGCCACACAGTATCTGAGGAAACTAAGAAAAGGAAATCTTTCCTCTAGGCAACCATAACTCTGTTCCCAGCCACACTGAGAGGTGAGCAGCAAGACTCCAATCGAAATTTCGGTGAATTTCCTTTTTCAGCAAACACAGTGAAAAACCTTCCAATGCAGCGGTAGTTGGAATGAACACCACGAAGTGGAGGATCTCAAAAGCTCCCTGGCTAAAGCACAAGCTGAATTTTATGGAGCAAAGGGGAAAAAAACTGTGAAAAGTTGAAGGAGGGTCAGGTGATGGGAGGCCTTATCATCAAAACAGAAAAGAATTTGGCTTGGATTGAGTGGACATGCTGGCATTGTTACAATCTCTTGAGCACAGAAAGGGATAAAAGGGGTGATTTAGGAGAGAGAAGAAGTGCAAGAAGAAACTAGAGGCAAATATTGGATGGCTGTATGGATGGGTGTATAAACATATGGATAAATGGATAGATTCATAGTAAGTATATAAGATACAGGGAGTTAAATTTATGAGCAAAAATAAGGCATAAATATAGTGGGGAAAACCTCACTGATCATTCACTATTTTACCTAAATAGCAATGAATGCAGTGCTTTGTATGTACAAATACCAGGGAGGTGTCATACAGTAATCATGTTATTAATAAGAGAAGTTTCTCTTGGAGAGATCTTACTGTGGACCAGTGCCAGAATTAAAACTTTTAGCAAGGTCCAGAGCCTCATCTGCAATTTCCTAGCCTTTACTGCTTAAGAAAATCACTTTAAGTTTTGTTGTCCCATTGTTCTATTGGTGAAATGATAATACTCACTTCATAGAGCTACTGAGCTATTTAAAGAAGAAAACATTCTTTACACCTTTCCTGGTACCCCATAATTGTTAAATAAATTTTACTAGTACTATTTTTTATGCAGAATCTATGCCTCAGTTCTCCCAAGTCAAATAAACTTTGCCTTTGCTAAATGTTATTCTGTTATTACCATTTGTATACATTTTCTTTCTTTTTTTCAAAAAAATAACCTTTCTATTTTGAGAATGTCATACATGTGTACTATATTTATTTCATTTCCACCCCTTCCTCCTCCCTCTAGTTCTTCCCACATTCCCCACATTTTCTTTCTTTAAAGGAAACTTAGCACATAGGATTTAAAACTGATAATGTAGGTATCAAATGTAGCACTTTTCAAGTTTTGTTGTTGAAAGGAGAATTTCACAAACAAAGCAAAAGCCTCACTTTCTGAAATGTTTGTGTGTGCTCAGGCGGAATCTAGGGCCTCATTGATTGTTAGGGAACTGTTACACTGCTCAATTATATCTCCAGCCTTCATTTTTTTCTGACTTTTATGTCTTAGTGGAATGATGAAAATAATGCAGCAGTATAGTAGTCTGTGTCAAAAAGCTTGAAGTTGTAACCCTTTAATTTCCAGATTTTTCTGCTTTTCTTCCTGTCAGATCTGCCTCCTACTGCTTTCTACCATAGGACTATGTGTAGAATTAAAGGTATGAGATCTGTCCCTTGTAGGAAACCAGGATGCCAGGCCCTAGGGTGAGGTGAGCCTACAGTCCCTTACTTTGTTTTGATGACCACCGTCTGCTTTGAATCCTCAACTTATCTCCAGTCAGTAAAATAAGTCAGAGTATATAGATCAATGAGAAAAGGAATTTTGATACAAGACTTGCTATCTCATAGTGAAATTGATTGCAGCTCCTTTCTGTACTTCAAAGGATTTCTTTGCATACATTTCTCTATACATTGGTTATGCCCAACCTGTAATCTGCGAGAGTGTGTGTTGATTTAAGTGCTTCTGTTTGCACTATATTTGAAACTTTTCTGTAGTTTTGAGATTGTTTCAAAAATTTGAAAGACAAGCAAATATACTTATCACTAAAAGAAAAAAAACAAAGTGATCATTTAAATTGGTATTTTTCTCTCACCATTATAAAATGAGTTACCAACATGATGCCATATCTTCTCCAAACACTGTCATATGTATTTTGTGTAAACAAAGATATTCCACTACATGGCCATTTTCCATTTAAGAAAATTTCACCAAATATTTTAAGGTCATGAAAATGGTGATAGCTGCCTGCGATGTCAGCATTTGAGAGACAAAGATAGGAGGATAACCTGAGAGAAGCTGGATAGCTAAACTAGGTGGAATCAGTGAGTTCCAGGTTCTGTAGGAGACTGTGCTTCAATAAATAAAGGGGCGAATGATCAATAAAGACACCCTATGTCAACTTCAGGCCTCCACATACATTTGCACACACATGTATGTGTAACCACACACACGTGTGCATTCACACATGTGAACATGCTTATACACACATGCACAGCACATACAACCAAAACAATCCACTGTGTATATATACCACATTTCCTTGATCCATTCATTTGTTAGTTGACACTTCGGCCAGTTCCATATTGTAGCTACTGTGAATAGCGCTGCAATAAATATGGCTGTAACTGCTAAATCTTATACTTATTCCATTTGGCTTTTTACAATATTCCCTTTGTTTCTGTACCCTCTTGGTATTCTTCAGTCTCTTTATTTGGAAAACGTAGTAGTTAGAGCATATGGTTCTAAGGATTAGGTATAATGTTCTTAACATTCCTGCTTACTGTGTGTGCTCAGTAAATTGTAGCCAACATAGGCAGTGAATTGTCATACCACTGGGCTGCATCTCCTCATCCATTCCCGTTTAATGTGTTGCTAGTAGACGAGATTTTGTCAAGAAGACAAGCAAAGATTACCGCTTCAGTTTCCTGGAGTGCTGTTCATTAGCCTGTTAAAAAGCCTACAACTATTAGTAGCCCTAGTTAAGGCATGATTAATGTTCCTTAGAGTCTTCAGGAGAAGTTAATTGAGGTAAAGATTATCCTTAAATGTTATATCGATAGGGGCTGGCAAGACGGCTCAGTGGTAAAGTGTAATCGTTGCTCTTCCAGAGGAGCTGATTTTGATTCGCAGAGCCCATGTCAGGAAGCCCACAACCACTTGTAACTCTAGCTCCAGGATACCCAATGTCTTCTTCTGGCTTTGCATGACATCAGCACATATGACCCCATTCTCATAAGTACATATGCATACACACACAAATACAATAATTTTATAAATGTTTTGTAGGGATATATTTAATTTATATGTATGAGTGTATTGCCTCCATGTATGTAAGTGCACCTGTGTCATGCAGTGTCCACAGAGGACAGAGGAGGGCATCAGAGACCCTGGAACTGGAGTCACAGATGGTTGTTAGCTGCCATGTGGGTGCTGGGATTTGAACCTGGGTCTTCTGCAAGAGCAGCCAGTGTTCTTAACCACTGAGTCATCTCTCCAGCCCCAAGGATATATATTTAATTTTTAATCTCCCAGTTTAGAATGCTCTGCTTAGCCTGATTACCTTTAATGGCCTCAGGGGACAAAAGGGAAGTGCCTCCTCCTCTGTTTATTCAGCTTTTCTCACACTCTGGTACTCAATACACTGACATATGAAGGTTCCAACTCTATTAAAAAAAATAAAACCTGCTTGTTTTATGCCAGCCTTGGGCCACTTATTCTGGCTGAGCCATTGAAGAGCCACATGACTTTCAGTCACTATGTACTTGGAAGAGAATGAGAGGAAGGATTCATATCAATTTACCAGTCCCCTGAGCCTGCTCTGTCCTGAGCTGCCCTCTTTATTTTTATGTCCACTATTAACTGCCTGTAACAGTGGCAAACTTCTGCTCATATTCATGCTAGACCATTACTATATTTTAAAGCACAAGCCTTTGGGGAACACCAAGGCTCTTATTGAGGCTCATGTGCCCAGAGAAAAACAGCTAAGCTACCCTTGCCCACTGTTGAGTGGTTACTTGGTACTTGGTGTCATAACAGCTTTCCGTTCTCCCAGGATAGGATATGTTATAGTGCCACAACAAACAACTCTCCAAATCTCAGTTTCTTGAAATAACCAAGGTTCTTGTTTACACATGTTGATCATTGTCACTGGGAGACAGTACTTTTCCTCTCTTCAGGACCCAAATGGAGCAGCTGTGATCTGGAATGCTGCTGTAGCAAATAGAACATTCTGGAGGTCTTTTACTGTGCTAAAATTTTGCCCATTCTTGGTTCCTCACCATTTTTATTAATCAGTTTGATCATTTCTGCATGTTCTACGGGTTGTGTTGGTTAATTAATGCCTGGTTGTGCTTGGTTTTGCTTTCTTGATTTGAACTTCTTCTACCCCTTTGGTATTTCTGATGCTGTCTGATACCTTGATATACAGAATTAGCTTAGATTATTTAGTATCACTAAAGTAATCTCCTTTGGATTCTCAGCTACCTTCTACTGTTTACCACTGTGGTAGAAGAATATCTAGTGTGCTGTGACTTTGACTATAAAGATAGGATTAAATGATTTTCCCAAAGGTATGTAACTAATTGGTCCTACATTAGAGGTACCTGAATTAGAATTCAGGATTTCAGAGTCATAGTCTTCTTTTTGTTATTCAGGTCCTACTATAAAGATTGTTGAATAACTGATTAGTGTGATTGACTCCTAAAGAGAAGTGGTAACAATGGATCTTGAACAGAAGAAAATTTACATCTAAAAGTGTTTATGTTTCTTGGTGAATTCCATGTCCTCAAATCCGATTCCTTGGATTGCTAGGTCAATAAGAATGTACTCTCTCTTCCCTGAAACAGATAACTAGTCCCAAATGGATCAGTCACATAATTTGTACTATCAGTAAGGTTTAAACAAATAAGAACTTTTATCACCTTCCCTGTACTTCACACTAAATTAAGTCATGGTATTAGTCCAAGTTCATTTCTTCTTGGGATTTAGAATGTCAAATAATGATCAGGAGTAAAAATCACAAACAGAACCAATATATTGTTTAAATCACTTGCATATGCATTAGTGCATTGTCATCCTGTTTCAATTTGGAGTTACTTTTGCTATGATATACTCTCGTATATACCATAAAGTTCTTCAAAGATCGCTCTTAGCTTAATCAAATTTTATCTGGATAACGACTTAAGGAAAGAGCTTATAAGGCTGGGTTTGAGGACACATGCCTTTAATTTCAGCCCTTAGGAGACAGAGAAAGGTGGATCTCTGTGAGACTGAAGCCAACTTGCTCTCAACTAGGGCTGTAGGAAGAAGCTTTCTCAAAAAAAAAATAATGAAATAGGGGCTGGAGAGATGGCTCAGTGGTTAAGAGCACTGACTGCTCTTGCAGAGGACCCAGGTTTGATTCCCAGCACCCACTTGGTGGCTAATAACTATCCGTAACTCCAGTTCCAGGGGATCTGGATTGCTAGGTCAGACTTTGTGGGAATTTTATGACACAGGTGAACTTACACATATGTAGGCAATACACTCATACACATAAAAATAATAAATAAAACAAAACAAAAAACAACAAAAAAGAGAAGGACTCAGTCAATGAAACTATTGCTAAAATTCATACAAAATCTTTACTGCTCCAGAATCTTACATATTTTTTGTGGCAGCATGAAATCCCAAAGAGAAAATTCCAAACCATGAAACTTTGTTTTGTATATGAAATTATTACAACTATTATATAAGATCACCTTCAGGCTATAGGTATAAGGCAAATATAAGTGATGAGTAAAATTTGTGTTTAGACTTGGGTGTTGTCCCTAAGATAGTTCATTATGTACATGTATATATTCTAAAATCAGGGCCCTACCCCCCAAAAATCTAAACATTTCTGGTGCCAAGCTTTTCAGACAATGGAAACTCAGTCCCTATGATGGACCTCAATTTTCCAAGACAGTAATAAACGAATATCCTGTTTGATTTATATAGATTGAGTGATATGATTTGTATACCAGGAACCTTGTCAAAGAATGCCACACAAAAAGTATTCAAATATTACTTTAAATTCTTCCCAATAGTTTACCTTCTGGTGTCAAATGATCTTGTTAATGTTTACAAGATTAATATTATATGTAGAATCACAAGGCCATGGGTGAAACACTGAAGCAAGTTTTAAAAAAAATATTTTATTATTTTTATTTTTGTGTGTATGTGTGTATTTTCTGCATGCATGTAAGTGCACCCGTGTCATTCAACGCTCACTGAGGACATAAGAGGGTACTGGATCCCCTGGAACTGGAATTACAGACACTGGTAGCTGCCATGTGGGTGCTGGGAACTGAACCTGGGTTCTCTACAAAACAGTCAGTGTTTTTAACCTCTGAGCCATCTTTCAAGCCTCCAGTTTTGTTTTGTTTTTTTACGGTATGTCTGTGGTGATGGAGATACCTTCCATAATGTTTTCTTACAGGGTCCTTTATTATAGTTATTTAGAAAAAAAGGTCATTTTTTTCCTCATGGAAAATTTCATACATAAATCAGAGAGAACAGTACAATATAATTCCATGTTCCTATCACCAATCTTCAACAATTTTCAACTCTTAGCCTACATGCCATGACCTTTGTGAAAATTATCATAATCATTTGCATTTCATGGCTATGTTATCATCTTTCAGAACCCTTTTCTTTCCAAAGGTTTAAATGTTAAGCTTTCACTTGATGAAGAAGAATTTATTGAAACCACTTAAAAATAGGCTCCAAAATATTCACACCATTATAATAGTTCTATCCCAGATACTCTTAACCAATTCCTTAAGATATTCTTAGAGGCAAGTTAGCTCTTGCTGTTTATGAACAACTATTTATTGCATCGAATCACTGAAGAGCTGGAAAAGTACCCTTGCTTCTTGTTACTGGATTATCACATATAGGTGTCAGCAACTGTGTTAATGGGGATCCACAAGTTCTTAAGTTTAAGAAAAATTGTCATAATATCAAATTGATAACAATTCTTTTATGTTTACTTTATGCTCATATTCTGAAATAGTTTTGGATCTAAGGATCCCTCAAAGGTGCATTATGTTAAGGGCTTAGTTCTTAGCTTTGCACTTTTGGGAGCTGTAAAACCTTTAAAAGTTTAGGACTAATGACTGTATCATTAAAAGTTGATAATAGCAACCTGGTCTCCCTCTCCCCCTCTGTTTACCTCTTCCTCCTCTTTCCTTCTGCCATGGGGTGAGTAGATTGCTTTACCACATGCTCCCCATCATAATGTGCTCACTTGACATAAACCCAAAGCCATGGAACCAAGCAACTATAAACTGAAATCTCTGAAACTTTTCTTTATATAAGCTGAGTGTCTCCAGGGTTTTCTTACAGTAATGAAAAGGTAACAAACACAAATTCTTTTATAAGTACTGCTCTTTAAAATTGACTAGTGGCCAGTACCATCCCTAGGCAGGTGTGCCTGGGCTGTGTAAGAAAGCTAGCTATGCTTGATGCTATGAGTGAGATAGCAAGCAGCATTCCTCCATGGTTTCTGCTGTATTTTCTTGGCTATAAGTGTGTATTCTGGTCAGAAAAAAAGTAATACCTTGTGGAAAAGAAAGCAGTCTTACCTCAAGGTCCCTGTCTTGAATTCCTGCCCTGATTTCCCTCAATGATGCATTGTGACTTGTAAGCTTAAAAGGAAATAAGCCCTTTCCTCCCCTAAACAAATATTTTCGTTAAACAAGACTTAACTTTCATATAGGCCAATGAACTTACAGCTGCTTATAGTTTTCAAGGCTGGAAAAAATATTCGAAGGTAAGGAAAAACAGAAAAATTTGAGAGTATTGTCAAACAAGTTGGCATGGAAACAAATACATAGGCCCTGTAGCTTGCATTAGTTGTCTTCTCAATAAACAAGATATGAACATTCTGGTGATGGAGAAAAACTGCTGCAAAAATATGAAGTTGAAAAGCTAGCACTTAAAATATAGGATTCACAGACCTAGAGACATGGCTCAGTGGTTAAGAACACTGGCTGTTCTTGCAGAGGACCCGGGTTCAATTCCCAACACCAACACGGCAGCTAATAAACATCCAAAATCCAGTTCCAGGGGATCCGATGCTGTCTTCTGATCTCTGTGGGCATTGTATGACAGATGCACTCACATATATGCAGGCAATATACTTGTACACATAAAATAAAAATAATAAAATATTTTAAATATAGGACTTAAGTCAGCAAGATTACTTAGTAGGTTAAAGGCCCTCTGTCAAGCCTACTAACCTGAGTTTGATATTGAGGACCCACGTGGTGAAAGGAGAGAATCAAATTCTGCAAGTTGTTCTCTGACTTACACTTCTGTTCCCTCACCAAGAAAACACACATAAAAGTAATATATGTAATAAAAGCATTTTATTGATTTATTATTTTATGTGTATGAGTGTTTTGCCTGCATGTATGTGAGTGTAGAACATATATGCAATGTCCAAGGAGGTCAGAAGAAGTTGTTTGATCCCCCTGGAACTGGAGTTAGAAATAATTGTTAGCCAACATATGGGTGCCGCGAACTGAATCTAGGTCCTCTGCAAGAGCAGTCAGAGTTCTTAACCATGAGCCATTTCATCAGCCCTGTATCTAGCCAGCCCTGTAACAGAAGTAAGGAAGTGGGGGATGTAGCTAGGGGAAGGGGTACAACTATGATCAAAATTTATTGTATGAAACTCAAAAAATTCAATTTAGAACCTTAAAAACAAAAGCAAAAACAGTGTTAAAGCTTGGCGTGGTGGCACAAGCCTTTAACCCCAGCACTTGTGAACCAGAGGGAGACCCTGACTCCAAAAGCAAAACAAAACAAAAACAAAAACTAAAACTAAAAAACAGGGTTAGAAGGTATGCTGTAACTGGATTATTTAACTCTAAACAAAATACCATATTATCAATGTAAGGCCTCTATACTTTTATATTTTTTCATCGATATGGAATTGTTTTATGTGAGCTAAGAAATTTATCTTCCATAGAAGCGTTTTCTATGAATTTGATAGATCTTATGAGGGACTATTTTAGAAGTCACTTTTATTATACAGCAGTGGATCCTGTATCTTTTTAAAAATATTTTATTTATTTAGTTAGTTAGTTCATTAGTTTGTCGTTTGTTTTATGTGGACGTGTATATTACCAGCATGTGTGTAAGTGTACCCATGACGTGCAATGCCACGGAGGTCAGAAGAGAGCATCGGATCCCTTGGAATGGAGTTACTGATGGTTGTTAGCCACCATGTAGGTGATGGGAATCAAGCCCAGGTCCTCTGCAAGACTAGTCAGTGCTGTTAGTCACTGAGCCATCTCTCCAGCCCCCGGGTCCTGTTTGTAAATCAAGGTAGGATACTATATGGGTTTTGGTAATGTGGAAATAAAATTATGTTCTCACTATATATGTTCCCATTAATAATCATTGAAGTTGACAGCAATGAAGGTTTTAGTTGTTTTTGTCATACAGAGCTGAGCATTTTAAGAAACAGATACATAGCTGGGCGTGATGGTGCATGCCTTTAATCCCAGCACTTGGGAGGCAGAGGCAAGCGGATCCCTGTGAGTTCAAGGCCAGCCTGGTCTACATAGTGAATTCCAGGACAGCTGGGGCTACAGGGAGACTCTATCTCAAAAAGACCAAAAAAAAGTACCAGATACATTACATGAGACAACAATTTGTTAAACAAGGTTCTGCAGTCTAGTAACACAGCAACTATTCAGTGGCAGTGAGGGGCTTCTGAACAGATTTCAGACAGGATGAAGACTTAGTAGCACTTTCATTTCTCCCTCCAGAACTGTGAAAGAATGAGAACATACTTTAAACCATTCTGTGGAGATTGTTACCGCTGCTACCTCAGCTACTGCTACAATGACAACAGCAAAACAATGAGGACAGGACCATGTGCCAGCCGTCTAGTTAAGAACTCAGTTTTCACAATAACAACTCAGAGCACAGTTGAATGGTAGGGTGTTTCTTCCTGTTTCCTTGAGATGCTGTTGATATCAGGCAGCAAGCTTTGGTGGGAGGTCCTGGAGTGTATCTGTTTGCATTTTTTATATACAGTTTTTCCTTTTCCATCTTGTAGTAGCTTGTTTTTAACTCTCATTTCTGTATCACAATAGGAGTATTTATTAGTGTCTAATGTTCTGTGTAAATACAAAATATTTTTACATATGTTTTCCTATTTGATCCTAGCAGGAACTATATGAAATACAAAAGAGCAAATAAATATTATACTAACAGTCAGAAAATAGAAGTTCAGACATTTCTTAACTGATCAAGGTACAAGTCTTTGAATCATTTTCTTTCTATGTTAAATTTAATCATGACACCTCTTTAACTATTGAAAGTATAGTCACCTACCCAACACACACAATTAATGGGGAGACAAAGAGTTATGCTCAGGTTGGGCTGGGTGGTGCACACCATTAATCCTAGCACTGTGGAGGCAGAAGCAGGCAGATATCTGTGAGATTGAGGACAGCCTGGTCTACGTAGGGAGTTCCAGTCCAGCTGGGGCTACAAGGAGACACGGCCTCAAAACAAACAGGGGCTGGAGAGATGGTTCAATGATTAAGAACACTGGCTGCTCATGCAGAGGACAGGGTTCAATTCCCAGCACCCACACAGTGGCTAACAACTAACCATACCTCTAGTTCCAGGGGATCCAACACCCTCTTCTGACTTCCATGGGCACTGCATGACATGGGTGCACTTACACATATATAGGCAATATACTCATATACATAAAATAAAAATAATAAATAAAATATTAAGAAGGTTGGGTTTTTTATTGTGACTTTCTGCAAGAAACATGATATTAGGCATACAACAGGCACTTTACAAATGCCTGTTGACTTATGTTACTAAATTTTATACGTAAGTGTGGGACTGGGGATAGGGATTGGTGGTAAAACATTTGCCTACCATGCTCAAAGCCCTTTGTTCAGACCCCAGCTACAGAGAGAGAGAGAGAGAGAGAGAGATTTCATTCTTAAATTGATAGAGTTAATAAAATCTCTTTACTCCTTGTTCTACATTCTGTGAGCCTTAGGTGTAGAGGTTGTATTGTAAATGTCCCACTCAGGCTTGGACAATTCGAACACAATCCCTGTGCATGATCAGTTGTAGAACTCTAATAATATCGATCTGTTGCAAAAGAAGCTTCTTAGACTAGTGGTAAGTGGGATACTTGTGTATAAATATAAGGATTCATATTTTGCATATTTTCAATAAGAAATTACATATGTCTAGAGATGTGACAGCTTTGAGGTTTTCTCTAAGATCTATGACCACTCCAGCCATGTGTATTTAGCTATGTTTACAGTACCACACATGAGTTTCCTCCCATTGAGTGGACTTTAAGTCCAATTAGGTAGCTGTTGATTAGCCCTAAGATAAAAGTGCCTCTACTGCAGCAATGTCACTTGCTATACTAGTCATTGATGTTGTTATTAGGCCTTAAACTGGGGTTGGACCATCAATTAGTGTTCTCCATTAGCAACTTGTGTCATCCTTTCCAGAACTATGAGAGCTAGCCTTCAGGAGAGGTGGCATCCAGCTCAGTTCCAGCTCCATTGCTCCAAGTTTTGTGACCAAAGTATGTTCTGTCTTTGGCAGTAGGGTTTTACCTTCAACTTTTTGGGTGGCCATCAATGGCTGTGGCAATAACCTGTATAATTTTGATAGTCTCTTGGACAAGCCTGGCCAACAGCTCACAGGAAGGTTTCTCCTATCTAACATTGTTTTTTGTTATGTAGCCCTTAGTTATATACATGGACTTATGTAGACATATTTTATGTGTAATTTTCCAGTAGGTTTTCACCCTAATGCATGTCTCAATTCTCATCAATAAAGCTCCGTCAGGCAACAGAGGGCCAGTAACACAAAAGGTCACAAATGGACAAATCATAGAGTATAAGACTCTGCAGAATGTGGGGCTTTGGACAGGACTCCTACATTAAACTCTACCCAGCAAGGCTCAGGGACCATTTCGGAAGAGAGGGGTGGGAAGATTGTAAGAGGTAGGGAGGAGGTTCATGGCCATTTGGAAATAGAGTCCTACAGGCTCCTGGGACCTTGCTCATATGAACCTACAGCAGTGGTGTCAGCATGCACAAGACCCATGCAAACTCAATCAGACAAAATCCCAGCATAGGACTGTGGAAATGGGCAGCAGACCCCAATCTCAGTCGAAGAATTATTGGCAGCTGATTACTGCTGAGTGAGGAATTGCTGATCTTCTTAAAGGGAGGAGCAGAACTCTAGATAGGCTGACTAGACCTCAGTGGATGAACTTGCACAGAGGGACATCTAGGGACACTAACTCAACATGATAGGCTTTAACACAAGTGACAGAAATCATCAATTCCAGTGCTGGAGAAGGAGGGGTGGGGTGGGCTATGGGCAGTTACCAATGGGTAAGGGGGTATAAAGATGATTAAGATGGTCTGTATTAAATACACAAAAAATCAATAAAAATGTACAAAAGCAGTGTCAATAAAATCAAGTAAATTTTAAGTAAATCTTTGCATGGTTATTGTTTGACTATTCATTGTGCTGCATAATCTTTAGAATTTCCTAGAAGATCCTCACTATTGAAGGGCCCCTTAGGTTTTCTCTGCCATCTATTGTCATCTGTAAGTAGCTCCATTCCTTTGACCACTGATACTCCTAAACATCACCCTAAAGAAGTTGTAGCACTAGAAAATGTAAGCAATTTCCACATTATTACAAAAAATTGATTATTTGCTTCTTTCTGGGTTTTGCTAAGGATTGGGCCACAGTAGTTTTGAAAGAGATAAAGGATAATTGTAAAGGCTGAATCATTGCTGGAGAAGTTTGTGAAGGAGCATCATAAAGAAATTTATTATTTAGTTAAACAATAACAATGAACACTTATGTAGCAAAAACTGTGTGTCAGACTCCATGCCATAAATACTGCTAATATTCCACTTTGCAAATGAGAAACCCTATACTCAGAAGTTACTTAATTTTCTGAGGATCATAAGACTATCAAGTGACAGATGTAGAATTTATATGAATATCAAACTAGGCCCTTTATACAAATATCAAACTGGGCTATAATCTGAGATTAACCTTTACCTTTCACTATTTTATCAGTGAAATGCAGGAAGAGAAGAGAAGAATAGAAAAGGATACCAAATCCTATCAAAGTCAAATATAGACTTAAGTCTCATAAGAGGCTATGAATCTGTGGTCTTAAGTTCAATGACAGTTCACTTGCATTCACTATTACTTGTCACTTCACCATTACCTAATCTTTTTCATTTGCTGTGCTGGATGGTTTTTGTCAACTTGACACAGACTAGAGTCACCTGGGAAGAGGGAATCTCAACTGAGGAATTTCCTCCATCAGACTGGCCTATGGACATGTCTATGGGGCATTTCTTGGTTGCTGATTGATGTGGGAGAACACAGTTCACTATGGGTGGTGCCATCCCTGTGCTGGTGGGTCTGAGCTATATAAGGAAAGTAGCTGAGCAAGCCAGGGGAATTAAGCCTTTCTCCATGGTTTCAGCTTCAGTTCCTGCCTCCAGGTTCCTGCCTTGGTTTTCCTCAAAGTTGTACCGTTCTTTAAGCTGAAATAGACCCTTTCTTCCTCCAAGTTGCTTTTGGTCAAGGTGCTTATATAAAGTAAACTAGAACAGTCATGCTCTTTGGTCTTAAGTGTTGTTTCTCCAGTGGAGCATGGACATTATAGTCAGATCCCCTTTCATTGTCTTTTCTCCAGTATGCTGCTCAATACATGTTACTGAGAAATTCTCGTAGCCAGGCACGATGATGCATGCCTTTAATCGCAGCACTTAGAAGGCAGAGCCAGGCAGATCTCTGTGAATCTGAGACGAGCCTGGGCTACATAGCTAGCCAGAAAAGTTTCTAGGATAAATAATAATGAATAACAAGAAGATATGTTTTTTGAAACTAGGAAATTGAAATGAAGATGATTCTTCCAGTGGGAACTTTAAGCAATCAATTTTCAAAGACTGGAATGATGGATAATAATGGTACTACTATTACCAATCTTTTTAAAGAGCATGTTGTCTGATTTTTAACTCCGCCAGTTATACTAGCTAGGGAGGAATTATTATATCCATTTTGTAGAATGAAGGGACTGGTACTTAACGGTAAGTGATCACCTGTCTGATAGAAAAGTTATTTGCATAGCCACAAATTGAATCAGTCAGTCTACCTACATTTCCACATTGCCTTTTGTTTTACCAATCTTATGACTGGATAAATTCCACCTGAAAAAATTGCCTCCTATTTTATTAAAATACTCCTCTGGACAGCTGTGTTCAGACTTTTGACATTGTCACATGACCATGACATTATCATCTACAAAGTTCGTCTTCCAAAATGATATCATCAAATTCCAAAAATAAAATAACAAAATAATCTCATAGAGTTTTAAAGTTTTTATTACTGTATATTAATTATATATAATAATGGATTTTATTATGGTATTTTCATACATACATATAATGTATTTTAATTAAAAAATCATTATGTTTTAAGTAAGTTTAGAATTTTGTGTTAAGCTGCATTTGTAGCTGTCCTGGATCCAAATATTGGACACACCTAGGAGACAGCAAGTCCAAATATAATTGATTGGAGTGACTAGGGGAAGATCTCATTTGAGACCATTGCAATCAGGAAAGTTTTCTTAGCAGGATTTAAATTTTAGTTATAGTATGAAAGAATTGTTTGTCTACGTCCCTCATTCCTTTATAAATCTTTCAGGTAGGGAAAAAAGATATGTTTCTCTAATTCTAAATTAAAAGAATCATGTAGAGTTAAATATGTGCTGAGAGAGAGTAATGTGTATGTGTGGGCTTATAAGATAATGTTTATATACCTTTTAAAAGTATGTTTACATGAAGGCAGTTAGTTGAAAAGCGTAAAAATCTTACTCTTGCTGAGGTCCACTGAAATTGTGCCACCTCCAGAAAGCATTCAACGGATATTCTGGCATGCTTCCATTAACCCCCCTTTTCTCTGAAATCCTCTAAAAGTTGCTGTCTAGGCTGGAGTTACAAATTGCTGGCCCATGGTCCAAATCTCCTTCAAAGACATGTTTGTTTTTACCACTGCTGCTATGTGCTTGGGGAAGCGTTTTATTGGCTTTTTTGGAGAAAGCGGGACTCTGAGCCCACAGGCTTGTCACAATCCTATCAAATCCTTGTATATGATCTGGTATAATGAGATATAACCGTATTAGGAGATTCAGGATGCAAAATTTCATAGCTGAGGACTTGCATGTTTCATCAAGCAAGATGACCCTCTTCTTCCTCCATGCTGATGGGGAAAGCAGTTAGGAATGGTCTTAGCATAAACATCTTCCTAACTGGAGAAAGAAAATAGAAAATGGCATCAAACTTTCTGAGAGATTAGATCACTATCCTATTATATTTCTTTCTGCCTCAAAACATTTTCTAGTGAAATTATTAAAGTCTTGTTAACAGGCAGATAATCTTTTCTTCCTCAACTCCTCACTGACTACTGAGCATAATTGTAAGAGATTTTATGAGCAAGTACCATGAAAAACACTCTGCATTTTCTATACCTATGAATTTCCCCAGCTTTATTCAGTACACACAAACTTAGACTTAATCCTCAACTCATGCTATTTTCAACAAATGACATGAGGAAATAATGGAATCATTAATTAATGTCTCATGAGTACGTGATGATTCTGAACAACTCTGTACAGATTTAAAAAAAAAAAACACTAAGCATTACACACCATCCCTGAAAACCAGTAGTAATTGATGTTTAACTCTTACATGGTCTTTATTCTTTTCCACCCAGTAGAGTAGACCAAGGTTTGGAAACTACTTCTGACCTGCTGTCCATAACATACCCAAGACTAAAGTTACCTATTTCCAACAAAGCAGTGGAAACTCTAAATGATGCTAGAAGGATGAAGATGCTTCTGTCCACTTACTCTCTCACCCTTTCCTCTAGAGTTCTGTAGAACATGCTGAATCAGCTTCAGATAGACTGGAATGACCCTAGCTCACAATATTACAATTAACACTCTAGCCAAACCATCCATTGACTCAATTGTATCTAACCAGTTTTCTTTCTTTAAAATGTAAACACATTTTACATATAAGTAATTTTTTTATTTCCTTCTCCTTGAATTACCACATTAATAAGTTCATTTGGAGATTAATTTTTTTATAAAATAATTTTTTGAGGCAGGATCTCATGTAGCCCAGTTTGGCCTCAAACTTACTATATAGTCCAGGCTGACCTTGAACTCCTGATCCTCCTCCATCAGACTTTGGAGTGCCAGGATTACAGGTATAAAATAACTTTTTGTGAAATTATGGTGCTGGCTGCTCTCTGATATAAACATCTCCAAAGAAAGATTTTAGCTTCCTTTATTTCCACTACTAATACTCCTGTGTGCCATTGAGAATATTAAAGGGGGAATGTATATGAACGGCAAACACTTGCCTGGCATGCAGGAAGAGCCTAGATTTAATCGTCAGTACCACAAAGCAAGAATAGTAAACATTTAAGTTGTCCCTACTTTCTCAAATTCAGCAGTAAGGCATTACTGACCTTCAGTTTTCTTCAAACAAATAAATTAACCAAATACTACAGACTAAGGGCAGTGATTAATAGATCCTTTCAAAAGAAAGTTGCTTCCGCAGCCTCGATTCCTTGGCATGAATACAGCAAATGTATTAGTCATGATTCCATGCTACACTGTTTTTTTAAAAAAATGTAGCAGAAATTTGTTGACTGTAACAAGTCATTGAATTCTTTGCCTCCAGGGTCAGTGCAGTGCCTCTGTCATTTAGTAGTTAGTTGACTAACAGAGCTGTGTACTCACTTGACTCGTTTTAAACTGGCCTTTAAACCCCACCTTTCCCATGTCAACTCAGGCTTTTCCATTCAGTGGAGTTGAGGACTAAGTTTATGGTTGACTCCCAGGAAGTCCCAGGAGAACTGAAGGCATATAAGGCTTTTGTCAGATTGGCGGGGCAGTAGTGGATAATTCCCTAGCTCTAACAGGCACATCAAACCATACCTCCATGCCTCTCACTTCTGCTTCAGTACTCTCTGAGTTTATGACAGTCCTAGATGCAGTGGAGTGCTTCCTCACATGATATTATTTTCATGTGGTAAACAAGAGGCTATCTGTATTCATGTTTCCAGGGAGAGAGGGATACAGAATATCTGGCCAGTATGCTGTGCTATATCTGTGAGTATATAAATCATTGTCCTAATGTCTTGTCAGACCCTCTAACATAATTATAAGCCAGTATTTACGCATTATATTTGTTTGTGGGAAACTAGATAAGCCTACAGATCTATTGACACCATCTATCACTTGCAGAGAACGTATTTTGGATGGGTACCAGAACACATTTCCTACTTTTCTATTAAAACAAACACTAGTGTTATTATTGTGAGTCCCTTTTTTCCCTGATAAAGCTTATCTCTAGCTCTTCTTCATTAAGACCTAGGCTTGCTTTTGTGAAAATGCCTATTCTCACTCATAAAATGCAGCCCCCAACACAATTGGCACCTCTGTGGCCTGCCTTGAATTGTCTCCATAAATCTCTTTGCTCCCTTTGATCCTACCTCTATCCTCAACATTGAACAGACCCTTCCTCTGAATAGCACTGGAGGGGGGCATGAAACTAAAGTGATGCACTTGACGTGCCTGCAGGTTTTTCAATAAAGCTTAATGTTCTAAGGATCAATTTGGGCACACACACAGGCACCCTGGATTTACAAGAATCAGATAATTGCAATTCTAAGCAGCTGAAGTATGTATGTCACTCTGTTTTTTTTCTGTTATTATATTAGAGCACTGTGAATCAATTAAATTAAAAGATTAGCCAATATCATTATCAAAGCCTTTATTTTAAGGGATTGGTTTAAATGGAAACTAGGTACCAATTGGGGGGAACTCTTGGTGCTTCACCTCTCCCTGAGTTGCTTTATTTTTAAAAGGGAGAGAGCATTTGGTAACTGCGCTACTCATTTGCCAGGGTCATAGCCAAGTTTCCACATAATAGTGAATGAGTACACAAGGCCCCATACAACTTTATATTCTGTATTTCAGAATCAACTCTTCCCTGTCACAGAGAAGACAAAATTACCTAGCACTTCAATCGCCTGACATCTTGAAATTAAAGGGCAAACTTATTAGTATGATCTTCAGATTTCTCTTTTGTTTCTGCATATTTTTAAGAATCTCTGTCAAATGAAAGGGAACTCCTCAAAAAGGTTCTGTGGTCCTGGTATGTAATTATGATTTACTGGCAAGATTTTGAAAAGGAGACATTAACTACTGCCTGCCTTGGCCCATTTTTGAGCTTATATTTCCTACACATTAATCACCATATTCAAGCATAATTTATTTATTTTTTCATTTACTTCTACTGTGCCCAAATTTTTCATCTCTGCAGATGTTCATCGTTTTACCTTTGACAGGTCTCTCTGCCTTCTTCATATGAGTTGATGTCTAGACAGATAAAAGTTATTAAAAGTTTGAGAATAAATGTTGTTTAGGAGTAAACATTCTCTGTTTAAGCTTTAAAAACCCAAGTCATTTGTCATTCATACAAGATGAAAATTGAGTTTTTGGAGTTGATGTCACTTGGTAACATGGAAGTATGGGAAACTAAATTGTTATGAATTGTTTGAGTTTTGCTAGAGCATGCAAGGAAAGCCTGGTTCAGCCTAAAATAGTGACAACCAGTTATTAAAGAGGCATTTAATGATAGAATATATTAATGACATGCTTATGGCAAAAGAGTTATGAGTTGGAATAATTATCTTTAAATTATTTTAAAAATTAGAATTTCTTTATCCAAAAGAAATTGATTACAGATGACCTTTACACTCCTGTTCTGGTATTTCCCAATTCTGTCTTGTTTTACGCAAAATTACTATTGCTGACCAGCAATTTTTGTGTTTATATAATTTAAAAGTCAATAGCTTCTGAAAACCTCTAGTAAAGGCCAGTCATTCATTCCTTTAAGATATATCCTTATGGGGCTGGAGAGACGGCACAGTGGTTAAGAACACTGGTTGTTCTTGCAGAAGACCCAGGTTCGAATCCCAGCACTTACATGGCAGCTAACAACTGTTTGTAACTCCAGTTCCAGGAGATCCGATGGCCTCTTCTGTCCTCCACAGACATTGCACAATACGGGTGCACTTACCTACATGCAGGCAATACATGCATACACATAAAATAAAAATAATAAAATATCTTTTAAAAGGCATATCCTTCACATAGCTGCATCCCTATCTATACTGAAAGCTTCTTTGACTACTTAAACCTTTACTATACTCTTACCTTGGCACAGAATAAAATGCTCTTGCCTCCAGTAGGTGTTCAATAAATGTGAAGTTGAGTCAACTGGTAATTCAAGATTACAGAAGTACAAAATCATGGAGACTCATTGATTTAATGGCTACTCTAGCATATCTTCCTTTGGTTTCTCCATTGTTGAGCCCTTTCTACACCATGGTTTGAGAGAATCTCACTGGCTCTGCTTTGAAACCTATTCCTGAGATAGAACTATTCAGAAAACACTGATCCCTTCTCTAAAACCCTCTGACCTTCTATTTGGCAGCCACCTGAGAAACTTCCTTAAAAATTCAGTTTCTCACATTCTCCAGGGTTCTTTCTCCTAGATGATAAAGAGGAAGATTCTGAGGAAGACTTCAAAGGATAAACCTTCAATGAACTGCTTGACATAAACAGAAGCTTTGAGCATACCCAACTTAAGGAAAATATTGCTGGGAATAGTCTCATTAGTCATGCAATGCAAAAGAAATGCAGACCATCTTCTACTTTTGATAATAAAGTGCCAGTGTTGTCCTTGATAGGAGCACAGCTTTCAACAAGAAATTAAGCATCCAGTCTACTTTCTGTCTAATGGTTTCCCTACTATCTTTGAAGGGCTGTGATAAAAATGAACAGCATACTGGAATTTTTGTTAGTTAAGTGGTGAGGGTTGGTGTTTGCCCCAATATTTATGATCACAAACAGCAATATTAGATGCAGATTAGTCTTAACTCTTCCATTTCCTAGCAATGAGACCTTGCAAAAGTGACTTTAATCTTTTATATATATCCAAGCCTGAATTTTGGGAATAGTGAAATAAGACTACCTATCCCAGGATTGCTGATAGGAATAAATGAGATAATGCTTTGTATTGTTTAGCATAGTAATTGATTATTGTTGGTAGTTGTTTCCACCATTATAGTATCATGACAATGAATATAATAATAAATAATAACTTTCTTTCTTTGTGGCCACAGTTTGGGGAGGGCAGTTAGCTAGATTCCTCTTCTCATATACTTTGATCCAATTGTGTCTACCAAATGAGATTTTGTCTTTTTCCAACACAGACTTATCAAAGGTTAGGCATAGTAACAGCAAGGTTCTTAAATAATGGAGTTCTCAAATCCTGAGCATTTCATTGGCTCATATCCCTTGTCAATTCCAAGAGTTTACTCCATAAGTGGCCCAGATCTGTAGATTTGAAAACTTTGGGATGGAAACCAATCCTTTATCATCTAGAAATAATACAGAAGACTATAATATTCAAAACATGTAAAAGAAATGTTTCACTAGCATGATTCATATATATGCTATTTATATGTGATCTTCAGTGCAAAAAGTGAATCTTGATAAGAATGACAATTGTTATTTACAATTGTTATTGACATTTTTCCTACACAGAATCGAAAAACTAAATTTCATATAGATGTAGCAAGTATAATGATTGATGAACAAGCTTAAAGGAATATAAGCAGGGATTAAGAATGTAGACTAGGGGGTGGAGAGTTGACTCAGTTTTTAAGAGCACTGACACTGACTGCTCTTGCAGAGGACCTGGGTTCAATTCCCAGCACCCACATGACAGCTTACAACTGTCTGTAACTCCAGTTCCAGGAGATCCAACACCCTCTTCTGATCTCCATAGACATTGCACGACATGGGTGCACCTATATACATGCAGGCAATACACTCATACACATAAAATAAAACAAAATACAAAAAATAATAAAATACTTGAAAAAAAAGAATGTAGCCCAATGATAAAGTGTATAGAATGCCTAGAGTGCATGAAACACTGGTTCTGTGCATTGCTGTCCTAAGAAAAATAGTAATAAAAAATGCATAGTCTTGTACAGACTAACTTTCTCAAGACTTCGCTTCCCTAATTGTAAAATAGGGATTATAACAATATTTATCTCAGAGGTTTCTGACAATCAAATAAGTCATTGTATATAGTCTTTGAGGAACATGGTGAACTTTTCAACATGCTTGGTATACAAACAACCAGTAAATTCTAGCCTGCACTGGCATGGTTACCCTAGTTACCACCTTCACCGTCAGTACCATATGTCTGAATTCCTTAAATCACACTGTAACAGAATCGGTGAATACAGCACAATATATCTTTAGAGGTTGACAAGAACACCTTTTTTTCAAATGTGTCTTATGAAGGTCTAAAATGGTTAATCTCAAATTCCTTTCTAAGTTTAGTTTCTACGGCACGAATATGGAAGATACTGGTGTAGATGTCTGAATTTGTTTCTGCAAAGACTTTATCTAGTAGATCAGAAGCTCCTTGAAAACAAGGACTATGCTTTATGATCCTTGCAGAACCTGAAATAATTCTAAGTGTCTGCAAATTGAGGATCTTGAACTCGGTGTTAACAGTTCCTCGGTTCCTCAGACAAAACTTCGGTATGTTGAAGGCGTTAATAGCATCTGAAGGAGGAAAGGAAATTTCTACTGCTAAAGTCACCAAGTAGTCAATCATACTGCTTTTCAAACTACAATTTAAGGCCCACTTGAGAATTTGTCTGTTAATATTAATCTCTTGTGGGAGAAACAGGAAATGTTCGGTTTTAAACTTATCGTTTCTAGTTATAAAACTCGCTTTTAGCAACTATCTAAAAGTCATTAGCAGTCATAACAAAGCCATTCTATAGCACATAATTTATTCCCAGACTTGAGATGTCTGGTAGTAAAATCACAGATGTTATTAAAACCCTGGCAGTTAGATATTAATACATGTGCTTACCATCTAGTAGGTAAAATATGATTGCTATTGCATAAAAAAGAGAGAATCCTTGCCTACTTGCTAGTTTCCTTCCTTCCTGGCCTCCCTCCCCATCTTCCCATGTCTCTTCCTTCCTCTTCTCTTCTTCCTTCCATCAACATTGTATCACCACCACCATCACCTTCAGTTTTTGCCTGCCAGAAATTAAAAATCTCTCAGGGAAGACAGACACATAAATTGTCTCCCCATTTATTATACTCCATTATGAATTTACATAAATTATGTTATAAAATCCCATCAGGAAGCACATAAAACAGATTCAACAGGACATCCTAAAGGATAAATAGGAGTTGTCTGCAGAATGAGTAAAATCAGAACTGACTATTTCAGGTATAAATTCCTGAACTAAGCCTAAATAGACACAAAAATAGAGAGAGAACCAACGTGGTATGCACACAAAACTTCAAGGAGTTCAGTGTTTGGGAACTAAGAAGTGTCAGAGAAATTAGATCAAGGAAAATACTGGACGATAAGAAGCCTGAAATTTATCATGTAACTGATGGTGAGCTACTAGAAGATTCTGGCATAAACGTGCATAGTGGAAGCTGCATAGCATGGTAAAATGAAAGAGTTCTTAAGTACTCCAACAAGCAGGAGGTTAAGATAAAGCAAAACTAGGGCAAGGGTTGCAGAAGTGGAGTGGAAAAACACACTCAAGAAATACTTAGGAGATAAAATTGTCCGAATTTCATGACTGAGTACATTTGTGGTAAGGGCAAAGGTTGTTATCAAAGCAAACTCGCATCCCTGGGTTTTCAGCTTAGTGATGCCAATGACTGATATAAACAACCTGGAAGTGGTAACAATTTAGAAAATATTACATGGCATCAATTTAGGTAATAAGTTCAATAAGCCCACTTTCCTTCAGTTCTTGTCAATGGAAGTAATCATAAAGTTGCTGGAATGCCAAATTCTTCGTAGATATTTGGGTTAGATACTGATGTCAGGATGATAGACATATTGAGGGTGGCTGAAACTGTGAGAATGGATGGGTTTACTCAAGCAAAATATATGGAATTAGAAAAGAAATACACTGAGACTTGAACTAGGATGTATCACCAACATTCAACAAATGTTTTCTGAATGAATGTGCTAAATATTGGAGGGTCTAGATTTCAAACTTATTTCATCTTAATTAAAGATAATAATGAATTTGAAAACATTCTTCTAACTGCAATGTTTCTGAGGTGCTGTAGAGAACAAGGGCAAGACTGAATAGCCCCTTTATTCATGTTTCAATTAGAACAGCTGTGCAGCTGAGAGAGAGAGAGAGAGAGAGAGAGAGAGAGAGAGAGCGAGAGAGAGAGAATATAGAGACTATTAAATCTATGTTTATTTCTAGTATACATTTGGTTGGTGGGGGGTAGGTGAGAATATTATTGTTAAAAAGAGAAGTTTGGCAGCTGTTGTTCTAAAAATCTGATTTAATATGGGAAAGCATCAGAATGTTCAGGATGGATAGATGACATCAACTCTACTTTTTGAAAAATATTTTATAATTTTTTATTGTATGTGTATGACTGTATTGCCTACATGTAAGTGCACCCATGTCGTGCAATGCCCACAGAGGTCAGAAGAAGGCATTGGATTACCCTGAAACTGGAGTTATAGACAGTTGTTAGCGACCATGTGGGGGCTGGGAATCGAACCCGGGTCCTCTGCAAGAGCAGCCAGTGTTCTTAACCACTGAGCCATCTCTCCAGTCCTGAAATCTATTTTTGATGGTAAAGAAAGATATGATCAATATTTAAAAATAGCTAATGATATATGAGCAGTGTCAACTTCTATTTCATTTACTTCAGAGCTATTAAATCAACATATATTATTAATTATAAAATAATACAAGGGAAGGTAAAATATAAATTGCTTAAGGCATGGAGGCCAAATGAAGCATTTGGTACAAGAAATAGGGCCAAATAGCGTGGATCATTGTATATTGTGCTTCTGAGTTTGAATACAATCAGATGAAGAGCTATATCTCATTGAAACTCAGTGGGCTTCTGCCATTATATGTATTTAGACTCATCATTTGAAATGTTTCACTGGTTATTTGTGATACATGAGGTAAATTGACAGTTGCCATTCCTAAGTGATGAAATTTCTGCATATTATAATAGTATATTGGTTAATGCTTCTTCTGAAACTGAAGAAACATATTATCTATATATCAGGGTAATATAATCTCTGTCTCCCTCCATCTATAGATCGCATATAAATGATTAGACTGAGAGCAGATTTCTTACCAACCACAATGAAAAACAAAAATTTAAAGTAATATGAGAAGAAATTCCTACAGCTACCATCTGACAAGTATAGTTTGAAACATCTCTTCCAATTTTCGATAGCTCAAATTGATGGAAAATTAGCAGAGATGTTGAATATTTGAGCAACCGAATTAACAAGTTTGTTATATTAAATGTATATAGAAAGTGTACCCAGCATTTAGAGTATATATTATTCACTGTCAGACATTGAGCACCTATAACAATTGTGTTCATATTGTACCATAAAATACATGACACCAGAATTCAAATAAATTGGTATCTAGGTAACATGTTATCTAACCATATTGAAATTAAATTAACTGAGCTGGGCGTGGTAGCACATGCCTTTATTCACAGCCTTGGGGAGGCAGAAGCAGGCAGATCTCTGTGAGATTGAGGCCAATCTGGTCTAGTGAGGCCAGCTGTGGGTACAGGGAGACCCTGACTCAAAAAAGACCCACCCCAAAAAGAATAATTTTCAAAACTCCTGTGGAATGCAGTTACATACTAAAACCACAAAAATTCTCATGAAAATTAAACTTTACAAGTAAGTGATGGCACAGTTCTTGTGGTACACACCTTTAATTCCAGCACTCAGGATGTAGAGGCAGGCAGATCTCTGTGAGAGTGAGACCAGCGTGGTATACATAGTGAGATAAAGGCCAGTTGGAACTATAGGGAGACCCTTTCTCAAAAAACTAAAAAAATGAAAAAAGACAAAGTAAATGATGAATATACTGTATACTAAAACATGCATGATGACGTGAAATTAAATATGTAGAAGAAAATGTATAATATTCAATGCTTATAATAAAAAAAAGTTCCCAAATATTAAATATATAGGCATTCAACTAAAGTTAGAAAAAGAAAATAGGATAAATCTTTAAAAATTGAAGGAAATAAAGGTAGGAACAGAAATGAATGAAATAGAAAACATGGGTGCATTGGAGAGAATTGTTATTTAAAAGTCGAATCTTTGAAAATAGTAATAAAACTGAAAAATCCCTGGCAAGGAATAAAGGGGTCATAAATAATCAATATCATAATTAAAAAGAAGATATAACTGTAGACATTCCAGATATTAAAAATATAATGAGAATGTTATGAACAATTTTGTGTCAATAAATTTCAATTCAAATAAAATGAGCAAACTCAAAGATTAATTATTCCAAAATGAATTCTGTAAAAAGTATTGTCAGTTCTTAATAAAAAGAGTATTCCAGTCTTTATATAAATTCATATAGAAGAGTCATCTAAAATTATGGAAAGACTGGGAGACCTCCACCATTTCCTTCTACAAGATCAGATAATCTTCAGGATATGGAAGCACAGAGCTAATGTCAAAAGAGTGTAAACTTCAGTATCATAAATGAAATATTAGGAAAATAAATCTAGAAGGATATAAAAAAATCCATCATTACATGTTCAATTAATATCAGAAATGCAACATGTTTTAACATATCACATGTTAATGTAATATTGATAGATCAAAGGAAGGAAAACATGTCCTCATAAAGATATTTTCACACAATACTATATTGATAATTCCTAACAATTAATTTGATTTCCACTGAGAATAAAACATATTTAAAGGAGTAAGGTTTTCATCTCACATTTCATTTGAGTCACTCCCTGCTATCATGTGAATATCAGGAATTTTATTTATTTAAAAATAATGCTGTGGTGGGTTTTTAGAGATGCAGCTGCCTGTGAGTATTCCATGCTCCTGTAAGGAACCCAAGTAAACTGACTTACCAGTAAAAAAAAAAGTTTGAATACAAAACAATGTATCTTAATTGTACAAAGTAGGAAAACTCAGAAAAACACAAACCAGCAAAAATAAAATTACCCATTACTCCATGTTGCTAATTTTTTGGGTGCATGTAGTTCTGTGTAGTGGGAGGTGGGTATGAACAAACACCTGTGCACATATGCATCCCAAAATTATAGGAACATGATCATACTGTACATATTAATTTGCACATTTTCATGTGTTAAATTGATAATGCTTCCTATCTTCTAACAGTCTTATACATCATCTGTTAATGGATACATTGTGTCATATCAGACACACATAATTTATTCAGTTACTCCACCACTGGTAAGCATTTTAATGTTTTCAACAGAAGCTTTTTATAAATAACACCACAATGAACATTTTTAATGGATGATTAGATTTATCTGATCTTTGATAAGATACAAGTAAAAGTACTGTCAAAGAATATGTACATTTCTAATGACTCAAGACATCATGGAAGAGGAACACATCTTAATGTCTTTTTGTCCATTTTCAGATACATTTCTAAGTACACATATGTACTTAAGGTAAAGTGGAGTACCATCTCAAATTATGTTTCTAGGAGATAGTTGACTATTAATTTTGAAAAAGTCAATCACATAATTCATAATATATACCAGGATATATGCCATGAATAATATCAGTCTAAATGTAGGAAATAGAAACTGTGAAAAGTCCTAGAACAGATTACAGAAAAGGATTCTAATGATTGTGGTATAGGGAATGACTTTATAAGAATATGCAGAAATCTGAACACATCAAGGAAACACTGTTACATTGGACTACTTTTTAATTTTTTATGTAAAAATATATCGTGAAAAGCTCAGTAGACAAATGCCACATTTAGGGAAACAGAACAAGTGAAAGAAAAGCTTAATTCATTACTATATGAAGAGGTAATGCCTGATTATTTATGTGTATATATGTGCTTAAATATACACACAAGTCGGGGGCTTTAAAGCAAAAGAATTCAAAGCTTTGTCTTTATCAGGCTGGGAATTTGAAAAGAGATTTTTCTGAAACCACATTGTAAATTGCAAGAGGCTTTTTACTTTGACGTTCAGATGAGAAGAGGCAGAGCAATTTCACATGGTTACATTTGGACCCCAGATAGAATGTCTATTCCTTTCATCATTTCTCAAAGATATAGCTGTAGTTTTGAGGTAAAGGCAAAATAAGTAAGCTATGAAAATCTTGTTGTGACTATTAAAATACTGAAAATTTATTTCATGTTAAAATTGAGTAATGAGATGGTACTATCTCTGTATGATTGATGACCAAAGTCTTTAAGATTGTGGTAAAGTTAGTCCTGAATTTTAAGAGACTCTGAAGAAGTGAGGAAAGAAGGGGCATGGGGACTGGCAGAAAAGATGCACAATTAAATTGTGAACTGAGAGACTTCAATTTCCTGGGGTTAATTACAGCAAAATATTAGCTCAGCAGTAAATAGGACCAAGAAACCACTTCTTAGAGGATTTCCTTAAACACATTTTTTCCTAGAAAATATTAAACATTACTTACCACTTCCATTTTATAATAAAGGAGACTTAGTATCGGTCTTCAGAAAAGAAAATGTTGTATTGGCAACCATATAGTCTGTAGTATGCCTTACAGAAATAATAAAGCATGCCTTGACTGGTAGTCATGATGACAAAGATAGAATGGCTTTTAAGTACTGAAAGGAACACAGTAAACTCCCTGAAATCAGCCATCTCCACTGTGTTTCTCAATGTGAACTTGTCAATCCCCAGCTCACAACTCAGTGTGACCTCCAAGTCAGACGAGTGGGAAAAAAGAACTGGCTAGGAATATTGAAAGCTTCTGTATTAGATTCATTTATCTACTTGGATGCCTTTTTCAGTAGTCCATTTCATTATCAAACTTTCAAAATGGTTAATAAAGAAAGAAAAATTGCCATGTTATTCAATGCTTATTAAAATCTGCTGCCTTCTCTGGGTGCCTCATCTTCCATCCAGCCTCAGCATACTGTACGATGCCTGAAGGGAAAACACTTGGACAAACAGTATGCTTGGAAACAATCCAATTTAAAACTTGGAGGTATGTTCCTGACCCAAATAAGAATATATCCTATTGCCCTTTTGCCCCAGTTTTACTTGATTTGTAATATGTACAGAGTTTCAATGTTTAATAAATTGCAGTCTACTGTATAACAAACTGAAATGTAAAAGTCATTTGGCAATTCTACTTAAAGACATTAACCAGGCCAAAATCTAGCATAGTACCCTGTCAAATGGTGACCATTTAATAAATGTTTGTTAAATTCTAATAAGTGAATACATAAAACAACATTTTCTCTTAATTGGACTTCTTTTTGTACAGTGCGTCAGGGGGTATGAAGTTCGGGGAACACATTGTAGGAGGCAATTCTTTCTTTTGATCTTTCCGTTTCCAACATGAATTCTACATCCTTCTGCTAATTCTATGTTGACAGTCTTGTTTCTGAGTATACATTTTATTTTCGCTTTCTTTTTTGACCTTTCCTCGCATTTAGTTCTTTTGGTTCTTTATAAATTACCTTATACTATTGACACATTTCAGGATCCTGTCTCTTATCTCTCCACATACCTTAACCTATTTTGTCTATGTTCTTAGTTGAAGGTCTTAACATTAGGGGAGATAGACTTGCACTTCAATATACTAGATTTCATTTTTAATCTTTTAAGTCTTAGCTAAGTTTTGAACTTATTAATTGAACTATGATAGCCACCACAAAAAGTAAGCAAATCATAAGCATAAACCTCAATGGAATTTTGAAAGATGAATATTAACTATACAACAATCAAGCACCCAGAAAGAACAAAGACAAAATATATTACCAGCCCCAAAGAAAGTAGAGCCACAACACATAATACACATTCTGACTTCTAACAGTGTACATTTGTTTTTCGTGCTCTTGACCTATCCAGTATTAGGAATTGTTTGAAATTGTTTTGGTTTGTGCATTTAAAATCATTATTCTGAGAAAAATGTACAATGCCATGATCAATCTCAGTCCCATGATTTTGAACAGTGGACTTCTATACATAAAACATGGGGAAATTTACAGAAGTAATCGCAGAAGTAAAGTGACTCAGAATCTGATAATGCCTAAAATAGATGGGTGGTGCCAAAGACTTGCAAAGATTGACTCATCATTAGTCAGTTCTTGCTATGAGGGCAGGGTGGGGAGAGTACCTTTTGGCTTAGCCAAATGAGCTTTATTTAACTTTTTAAAGCATATATTGCTCATGGTTTTGTGGTTTTCACCTTTACAGTAATTATATGTCTAGTCACCTGATTTGCAAATTCTCAGATAATCTAGCATGGGGTCTTGAGTATAGAATGAACTCAATGAACATCTGCTAGTCGTTTTATACCATATAGGCCATATTTGAAACAAAATGTGACCTAATTATTCTTCTGAAAATAGTAAATAATTTTGTCTCATTGGATAACAGCATAAAGTGAATTCATTTGCTTTGTATCACTTATAGTGAGATGTCATTGTGCGGAGGGTAGCCAGCACAGCAAAGATTAACAAATATAGGCAGAGGTTCATCTGCCTAACTAGGAACAGCAATGTCTTTGTGATAGAAATACATCAGTATACCTTTCCATGTATTTAATTCTCCAAGGTAAATAGCCCCTCTTTGTTTCTCTTTTGTTGCTTGTGACAAGGTCATACTATGTAGCCCTGGGTGGCTTGAACTCACTGTGTAAACCAGGCTGACACTGAACTTATAGAGATTTGTCTGTCTCTGCCTCCTAAATGCCAGGATTAAAGGCCTGTGCCACCATCTCTGTGTTTTGTTTTGTTTTGTTTTGTTTTTGGTGTTTTTGACACAGGGTCTCCCTGTAGCCCCAGTTCCCTGGAACTCACTATGTAGACCAGGCTGGCCTTGAACTCATAGAAATCTGCCTGTCTCTGCTTTCTGAGTGCTGGGATTAAAGGCGTGCACCACCACACCTAGCTTGGTTTGTTCCTTTTGCCTAGCGTTCTTGTCCTTAATATTTCACTTTCATTCAGCATACTCCAAGATTGGCAAACACGTACACAGGACTGCATTCAAGAGTTATGTCAGATGCAAAAGAAATAGAAAAGCCAAAAAGAAAAGCCATATGTTGGTCCCAGTTATCTAGTAATTTAATAACTAGTTTAAGAAATAAAAAATACTGGGCTGGAGAATTGGCTCTGCGATTAAGAGCACTGGCTGCTCTTTCAGAAGACCTGGGTTCAATTCTCAGCACCCACATGGCAGCTAACAACTCTCTGTAACTCCAGTTCCAGGACAATCGGATGCCATCTTCTGACCCGCACTGGCATTGCCCAACACAGGTGCACTTACATACATGTAGGCAATACACTCATACACATAAAATAAAATTAACAAATTTTTAAAAAGAAATAATAGCAAGAGAGCTAAAGAAAAGTCCAAAGCTTCCTATATCTAATCTAAAGCCATAAAAGGTAAAGCACTGAAATTTTTGAATGCTAAGTCATTAACCTCCATTTGAGGAGGTTGAAGAAGGACATAGAATAACAGATCATCACAACTGTGGCTAATTCACAACCTCCTTGTAGGCTTTGGGTGTAGGAAGGACAAAACGGTAAGGCTCAGGGACTTATGAAGGAAATACCATTCATTAGGGAACAGACATATGTAAATTACATGTTTACTTGTGTTGAAGCTTAAAGAATATTTGAGACCTAGCTTAATGAAGGAGAAAGAGTGTTACTACTTGAGAATTTGAAACCTACTAT
>NW_008355642.1:3499155-3527284 GCF_000622305.1 Nannospalax galili
GGAAGTTGCAATGTATAAATCAAATATTCTCTTCTCAGGAAAGTTACATATAAAGAATAATGATATGTATAAAAAATTACAAAGGCATTACAAAAAGAAAGAATTGGGATATCTGTGCCAGTTCATTTAATGAGTGATTAAAGGAGAAAGAGTTGTTCACATTTACCTTCATGGCCACAGAGCCTTTCTGATTCAGGTTGAACTTGAGTTAGATCTTGAAGGAAACACAGAAATTGGATAGGAAGAGGGCTGGAGAGATGGCTCAGAGGTTAAGAGCTCTTGCAGAGGACCCAGGTTCAATTTCCAGCACCCACATGGCAGCTAACAACCTTCATAACTCCAGTTCTAGGAGATCCGACACCATCTTCTGACCTCCAAGAGCATTGCATGAAATGGGTGCACTTACATGCATGCAGTCAATACAATCATACACTAAAATAAAAATAATAAATAAAAATTTAAAAAAAGAAATTGTATAGGCAGAAAGAGGAGGGATTCCAGGAGTATCACACTAAATGCCTTTCCTGTATTTCCACTTAAGTTAGTTACTTTTGTATTGCTGTGATTAAAATACATAACATAAACAGATTACAGAAGAAAAGAGGTTTCTTTTAGCTCACATGGCGTGGCAACCCCATCAGTGGTGACAGGATCATGAGGTGGTGACTATTCATATTGTAGCAGACCAGGAAGCAGAGAATGGGACCAGGACATGGGCTGGACTATAACCGTAAGAGGCCTGCCTCTAGTGACCTACTTCTCCCACACAGGCACCACTTCTTAGTGGTTCCATGGCTTTTAAAATATCCCCACTAGCTGAAGAACAACTGCTCAAAACAAGAGCCTATCAAGGGAAGTTCCAATTTACACATCAGTCAACAGTGATTTCTCTTCCTGTGATTCACCATGTAAGTGACACCATTTTATAAACTCTTAAGTGAAACTTGCTTTGAATTGGTTTGAACTGTAAACCTTATTTTCCCAACAAGCCTGTTGAATGGTAACTTAACCTTGAAAAACAAAACTGGATCAAACTGTCCTGTGTTGAAAGAGTTAATAGACCTTCTATAGGTATCTCACAAACAGGAGTTCAGGCTCTGGGCCCCAGACTTTAGATAAGAGAAATGCCTTTGTGCTGGAGTGCACTTAAGAGAGAGGCACCTCTATCCCAGCAAATTTGATGAATTCACTCAATTTGGGGAAACCCAGGCCAATGCACAGATGCTAGGATGAGTAACGTAAAGGCTGTTTTTGCCTTGTTTATTCCAAGGTTGTGAATTTATTCTTGGGAAGCCTTGAGACAGAAGGATGGAGAGAGGGAGGGGTGGAGGTGGGGGATTCAGAGTTTCTGACCTGAATTCCACAACAGAGGAATGTGTGAACAGTGAGAGGCACAGGTACAGGCTAGTGCTTTCACATACCTGGAGAAAACAGCTTTCACCCAACTCCCCTCACTTCATAGACAGGCAGCAGTTTGCTGAAAAGAATATTTTTATTTAAAAAATTATTTTTGGAATTTTATTATTAATATTTATTAATGTTTTTATTTCACAGTTTCACAGTAGAAAAGGAAAGGGAGTTAACATTTTAAACACATACACACGTAGAAGAAATTGCCTATAAGAATATTCAATTCAAATGACTTAATTGGTTAAAGCTGTCCTAGATCAGAGATGTTTAAATAAGGAATATGAAGAACATGAATCATGTTTGCTCTGACCCCTCAGAACACTACAAGCATCTCATTATAGAATGCTTTGAAAAATAATTGATGTCTCTCTTGGCAAGAGATTCTTAAGACAGAAGTTAGGTTAAGGATGCGTAAAATATTGACTGGTAAGAACGTAGTACATTTGCTCAAGTTGCTATGAACAGTGTAGGATCAAATATTAAAATACAGGACATGCCATAGAATCATATGAGCAGGTTCCCAGGAGCTTGTAGGACTCTGTTTCATGCACATCTCCCTGGCTCTTACAAACTCTCTGCCCTGCTCATATGATTCTATGGTATAGATATCAGCGTACACAAGTCCTATACAAACTCAGGCAGACAGAAACCCAGCATACAACTGGGAAGATGAACAGCAGACCCCAATCTTATCTAAAGAAATGTTGGCAACTGATTGCTGCTTGATGAAGAAGAGCTGATCATCCCAAAATAAGGGACTTTAGATAGGCTGACTAGACTCAGTGAATGGACTAGCACTGGGGAATGGCTGGGGGCACTGACAACACAGTGGGCAGTAAAAGGGATGACAGAGTATATGGGCTCGAGTGAGGGGGGCTATGGGAGGGTGCCAGTGGGGATGGGGGTATAAAGATGATTAAGATTGTTTGAGATGTTCTGTATGAAACACAAAAAAAATCAATAAAAAATTACAGGACAAGCAAAATGACTGACAGTACTTGCCATCAAGCCTGCTGATAGGAGTCTGATTCCCAGTAACCCACATGCTGACACATGCAAGTTGTCCTCCGGCCACTACCTGTGCACATGTGTGCGTGCACACACACACAAGTAAATAAATGTAATTAAATGTTTTGGTGTTTTTTTGTTTTGTTTTGTTTTGTTTTTTGATACAGGTTCTCACAATATAACCCTGATTGGCCTGGAACTCACTATGTAGTCCAGACTGGCCTGGAACTCACAAAGATCTACCCGTTTCTGCCTCCTGAGTGCTGGGATTAAAGATTGTGTCACCATACCCAGTGCAATTAAAGGAATTTTAAACAGAAAATATAAGTGAGAGCACATGGAAAGTAAAGAAGAGGAAACTGGTTCTTTTCACATCAGATTACTATGGTAAACCAATCTATTTTAGCTATTTTATTTATATCTTATCAAATGTAAGGTTATCTAGCTATTGAGCTAAGGAACAACATAACTTAACTGTAGTTTTAGTACTGCCTTAAAAAATTAGATGCTACTATGATTCCATTTTCATAAATTCAGAATAGTCATAATTAATATATGGTGATAGAAACAAGCCTGGTGTAATTTTGAAAATGATCTCTCTATTGATCTAAGTGATTGCTTTATATATGGAGTTTCATAAATTATGGCTTATATACATCAGAGTATCATTCATAAATTTTAAAAAATAGTAAAGCTGATTCTTATATGAATATAGGCTCTGGGGCTCTGTGTTACCATACACTTCTTTCTCTAAGAAGGTATCATCATGAAGATTATTAAGTGACATTTCTTTTTTATTAAAATCATTACCATTTAACCCCAGCCTCAACTGATTCACCATTTACACAGACCTTCATTGCTTATTGTACATCAGAAAGAAAAATAAGGACAAGAGTACTTTTTCCAGCAAAATATACAACAGTTTTTAATCACAGGCTAAACGTGTTGCTGCATGACCTTCCATATGCTATCTCTGCAACATCAGATTATGATTCACTTTAAAGTAGGAAAAATATCAGTTGGCAACTGTTTTAGTCCATTTTCCATTGCTATAAAAATATCTGATACCAGGTGATAGATAAAGAAAAGGAATTTATTTAAGTCACAGTTTGGGAAGTTCAATGGTCTTGGTACCAGCATCAGCTTAGTTCTAGAGGGGACCTCATGGCAAATGACACCATAATGATGTGCAGAGAAAGAGAGCATTGCAAGACAGAAAGCTAAAGATCAGCTAGGGACCAGTCTTGCTCTATCGTAACTGACTCTAGTGAGAACAACTGACTTACTCCACAGTATCCATATCAACTCCTTCCAGAGGCAGTGTCCCCAGTGACCTAAATACCTTGCACTATATTCCACTTCTTAGAGTGATACCTCAGTATCACCGTGCTAAAGATCAAGCCTTAAACACATGGATGGTGGGGGGATAAAGCATATCCAAGTTCTAAACAGGGAGTTTAATGGGAGTATTCTTTGTGATAGCAGATCCTGTGTACACTATGAAACACTTTGTTAGCTGCAAGAATCTCTCAGTAGTTGCGAATAAGAAGGCCCACAAGACATACCTATAGATGTAGGTTTCCCTCTAAGTACTGCTCATACAGCAACCCATACGTTTTTGTGGTGATAGTGACCATTTTATCACTATAAAATGTTCCTATATATCTGTGATAGAATTTTTTAAATAAAACGTTGTCTGATTTTGTCTTTATTTAAATGTGAACATTTGGGATGGGGATATTACTCAGTAAGTAAAGGAACTTTCTGTGCAAGCCTGGTGATCTCAGCTCGCTCTTCAGAACCCATATAAAGGTAGAAGAAGAGAAGTGACTCCAACAGAAGTTGTCCCCTGAATCTCGTGCACCCAGACATTCATATCATAAACACAAACTCACAAAGTAATCATAGTAATTATTATGATGATAAATATTTTAGAAAAAAAGGGAGCCTATAAAGATGGCTCTAGTAGAGTACTTACTGCTCTTTTAGAGGACCTGGGTTTGAGTCCAAGAACCCACATCAGACAGGTCACAATTGCCTTCAGCTATAGTCCCTGGAGATCCAATGCCCTCTGGCTTCCTCAGGAATCTGTATGCATATAAACTCACACAAACGCATGCACATAAATATAAAGAAAATAAAATTTAGATTTTAGAAAAAAGTTTGAATCATTAAATTATGACTCTGTAGTTAGTCAGATGGGATTTTTACTTGTTTAGACATGTGCAAATCATGGTAAGTAGGCAATCAACACTTAGCTACATCTCCAGTTCCAGATGGGTTTTTCTTTTTATCCAATATGGTTAATCCCTGCCTTTTACCCATTTTGACAAATTGTGGTGATCAGCCCATTTCACATTAAGTGTAATGATCCTTAAGTGTTAATGACTGAATTTGTCTACCAAATTTATATTTGGTTTATATCTCCATTCATTTATTTTTATTTCTATTTTAAAGTACTTGGGTATGGTTATCCATGTATATAACCTTAGCACTGAAGAGGTTAAGTGTGGTGGATTATGAATTCAATGTCAGATTGAGATATAGAGTGAGATCCTGTTTCAAAAACCACAGAAAGAGGGGCCTGAGAAATGGATCACTGGTTAAGAGCACTGGCTGCTCTGGTAGAAGACCTGGGTCTGGTTCCCAACACACATGGCAGCTAACAACCATCCTAACTCTAGTTTCAGAGGACCTTACACCCTCTTCTGGTCTCCGTGGGCGTTGAACACGTGGGTGCACTTAACGTATGTGCAGGCAAAACAATCATTCCACATAAATTTTATGAAAAAATGAAAAAAAATAAATGACAGAAAAAGACAGAAAGTGAAGAAAAGAAGGGGGAAGCAGTTATAAGGGAGGAAGGAAAGAAGGAAAGGAAGGCGGAAGAAAGGAAATTAAAGGGTTTTAGTTTTTTGTTGGTTTTTTTTTTTTTTTTTTTTTTTTTTTTTTTTTTTTTTTGGGTCTCTGTAGCCCCAGCTGTCCTGGATCTAACTGTGTAGACCAGGCTGGCCTCAAACTCACAAAGATCCGCCTGCCTCTCCCTCCCGAATTTTGGAATTAAAGGCATGTGCCACCACGCCCGGCTAAAGGGTTTTCGTTTTTTATTTTGCTGTTTTACTTTTCCGTTTTATCTTTTCTCAATATTAGGATGTGAACTGTGTCTCTTGGTTAGTTGTTGTTTCAGGGGGTTGTGGGAGAAAGGGTTTTTGTGCTACATGAACTCAGAATTACAATTAATTTATCATAGAGTGCCTGACCATGGGTATGGAGGTGTAGAATAATTTGGTACGTTTAAAAACTGAGGTGTTCTTTGTGCCTGAATCTTAGAGGTTGATGTACAGTTTAGTGTAAGCGTTAATAAGACTATAGTGAAGACTAGCCTTTGCATTTATTGAGTACTCATTCTATGCTAGAAAATTGTGCTAATTTTATGCATATTAAATTAAATCATGTAGTCCTTACAACCTGTCAGTGGAATATATATGAAAAAAATCAAGGCTCAGTAATTTTACAAATGTCGCCTAGCAAATAAGCAGAAGATCCAGGGGCCCTGAGCGATGGCTCAGCAGTTAAAAGCCCTTGCTGCTCTTGCAGAGAATGCAGGTTTGATTCATAGCATCCAAGTGGCAGCTAACAACTGTCTGTAACTGTAGTTCAATGGTATCCGATGCCCTCTTCTGCTCTCTGTGGGCACTGCATACACAGGTGCACTTACATACATGTAGGCAAAACATCCAAACACATAAAATATAAAATAAATAAAAAATTTAAAATATGATCCAGGATTAAAACATTGGCAGATATAATTGTTAATAAAAATAAATGGTATGTTGGTGTTGTTGCAGTAGATTTGAAGATATCTGGACAGAGGCAAGATGTGAGTAGACTTGTGCTTTAGCACTATGACTCCAGCTGCTGTGCAAGTGGAAAGAGAGCCAAATCCATCTCAATACCATCCAGAAAAGCCAACAAGATATATTCACTGTAATACCAGTGAAGATGCTATTCTTACAGATTTCTTGAGAAATGACAAAAGCCTAAAATGAAGTCATATCCAGAGGGGTAGTAAAGAAAACTCCTGTTCAAGAGAAAAAGAGACTATGTTAGAATCAATATAACTTCATATTAATTTACCCATAAGGATAAAGAATTGGGGAGCAAAATGAGAGTGAAAATTTCTGCTTTATGCCTAGTACTGTGATAAACTTAGTAAGAAGGACCTAAGAATATTATCAATATCAAATTACAAATTTCATATGTGTGCTGAACTGTATATTAATGTTGTTGACATTTATAATATTATTGTTGTCCTTGTTAATAATAAGATTGTTGTCAATATATTTTTGACAATATATTTGACAATGATTATGGCCACCCCAAGTGGAACCATATGGACAATATTATTCTAATTGTTTTTTTAATGTATCTTATCACATCTAATCTCCATAACAGCCTTATGACTTAAACACTATATGTTGCAATTGTGGAATGTGAGGTAAGAAGAGGTTAAGTAACTATCTAAAGCAACACAAGCTACTAAAGGGTATAGCAAAATCTAACCATAAAATATGTCTTTTAGTTAATCTGTACAATGCTTGCTTTTTAAATGTTTTCTGCACATAAACATCAAGAGAATTCACATTTCAAAAATATTCTCAACTTATTTTAGAGAGTATGATAAAGTCTGGTTACACTTGATCAGTTTTTCTAAATGAGGATACTCACTTGGACTTAATAAGCTGCCCCTTTAGATAAGGAATAGCTTCCAAGTAGACTTTAGTAGCATATACCCAACTTAATTTATTTATGTTACATAACCTCTGTGAAATAAGTTGCAACCTATGAAGTATAAGATATTCCTATAGTTCTCAGAGAATTTTGGAAGAAGACAGACAAAAATGATAATGAAAAATATAAGCAATAACTTAAATATGTATTCACATTTGATGGTATATCATTTTAAGGAAACATCGACAAATGCAGAATTTTGTAACAGATGACTTATATTTTGAAGAATGATAACAAATAGAATCAGAAAGATGATGTTAATCTTATCGTGAATAATACAGTAATACTATAATATTGCACTCAACATTGTAATAACTGATTTACATTAATATATTTCTTTGAACTCTTACACCAACCATGTGAAGTAGATTATCATTATCTTTGTTTTACACATAAGGAAATTAAGACTCATATCAGTTTAGTGATTTATTCAAGGACACACAAATGTTTAGTGTTTCAAGAACCTGGAGTTTCTGAATTCTGGCTCAGTGTCCTTTATAGTGCGATTTCAGAAAGTGCTGAAAATTACACAGCTTCCATATTCTCTAAGGAGAGTTTGTAAATGGAGGAAGCAATAATGTTGTAGAGAACTTACAAGTATGGTTTGCCTCAGGTGTTCTACAGTTGCCTCTAAATTTCTTTCAGGGAGCTGTTTAATAAAAGATGAGACAGATCAGTAAAGGTAAAAGAGATCCCAAAAGTTAATCAATACCACAGATTGTTCTGGATTGAAATTGATGTTATTGCCATATGGAAAAGCTTCTAGGTTCAATATGTATCCTGTCCCCTGTCTATTACAAAGCTCAGTAAATAACCTGTAGGTCAATAGAGACATCAGTATTCACTCTGACCAGTGCATGATCTATGCCTCAAGCCCTAAAGAAAACCAGTTACCAAAAACTGATTCACTTAAACTATTTTTTTAACTTAAAAAGCATTTTAGCCATTTGTGGGCTAGTTTACTGAAACAATCCTCATAAGCTATAGAAAGCAATTTACGTACAAAGAATATTAACAACTTTCTTGATTCACAGAGGTTAAAAATAGCCTTCTAAAATGTAATCTATGTTATAATTAAATAGAATAATATCTCCATTAACTTGTGTTCTTAAATTAGTGGACTGAAAGTAGAAACTCCCCTGCTGAAGAGTCTGAATAAATGCACAAATCTAGGAAATTCTATCCTGAAGTTTTAGCATGTTGAATTAGGTAGTGGATTTGGGATCATCAAATGTTGGGGCGGATCTTTAACCTTCTTTTTTGTCCTGACACATTTATTTCAAAAATTATGTCACATAAGTAGTGTGACAGGTAAGTGTCCATACATGCCTGCATCTCTACATTCATAAAATATCTGTTAGAAGAAGAAAAGCCTCTTCTAGCCAAGGCACACTATTCAGATTATTGGCAGTAGTGAAGTAAGAGAACCAAAGGAGTCAAGGGCAGAGCAAACAGAAGACTCTGTGTCTTCAATTCCTGGAGGGAATTTTCTTTCTGTACCATTCAAACTTGAGAACTTTTTTAAAAATGTTAAGATGTAACTCAATGTTACAACTCTTGCCTAGCATGTGTGAGGCCTTGAGTTCAATGTTCAGCCCTATAAAAATAAAAGTTCATTTATTTTAAATGTGAAATGGGATTCTAGTATTTCTTCACCTCCATGAACCATAACACTACAGTTGTGTCTCCATCAGCTGTGAAGTGTACTATGAGCAACATAATAAATAAATACATAAATACATAAATAAAAATACTTTATAGATTTCTTTCTTTTGGGGGGGTTGTTTTAGGGATTTGTTTTTCAAACACAATCTTGTTGTGTAGCCCACACTGGCCTCAAACTCTTAGTTCTTTTCCCTTAAGCTCCTAAGTACTGTAATTTGGAGCATGCAGCACCATGCCCAGTTTAAAATTATAGATATTTAAAAATATAAATAACTTAAAATTATTAAAAGTAATGCTGTGCTGTGTTATTTAAGAATAACTGTAAAGTTTTTGATAGATTGCTCTTATGACTTGTATTCTTATTATAGAGAAACATCGTGAGTGTACAATAAATAACGGATTGAATCCTTAAGAATAAATTAATACCCAGTTCATCCTTTAACACATGTTAGGCCAACTGCAGTAATAAACTCCAATTATCACCGATTTAACATGATAAGTGTGCAATGTGGATCAACAGAGACCACAGATCCCTCTTTGTGTAGTCATTCAGGGAATCAGGCTATGTCCATCAAGCTTCTGCTGTGACTTAACACAACGTCAGCAGGCATTTGTCCAAAGGGTCAGGTAGCAAAGGCCTTGAAGGTCAGCATCTGTCACAAATAATCATGGCTACTGAGCAGAAAGTAATCATACAGAATATTTATTCAAATGGCTATAACTACGCTCCACTAACATTTATTTACAAAATAGGCGAAAGGTGCATCTGAACCGTGGGCCGTAGTTTGCCACTCGCAGGCCTTTCATTCTTCCACAGAATCCTTTACATTTGAGAACAGCCAAGTACAGTATATGGAAGACTACATAGAAGGTTTTAGTGGTTCACTCCTGAAAGTAGCATTCAAGAATTCAAAACATATTTTATTGGCCAAAATTCTGGCATATATCTGTGTCCATTTTTAATATTTTTTCTTTATGTTTTTGAATTGCATATATGTATGCAATGAAATATGATCACATTTACCCTCCTTTTCCCCCTCTAGGTCCCCTCATGTTCCCTCCAACATGCCCCCTCCAAACTTCCTATTTTGTGTTTTTTTTTGTTGATAATCTACTATTTCCAGTTAGTGCTGCCCATATGTGCATGAGTGAGAGGCCATCCATTAGAGCATGGGAAGACTACCAGTTGTCACATCCTCAGTGAAGAATAATTCTTCCTCCCCCATAAACTATCTACTGCCAATAGATCCTCAGTATGGGGTGGGGACTGGAAATCATCTATCCATCTATGTCATTCTGCTGTGTATCTGTATCACATTTTATTCCATCCATCTGTTGATGATTTCTATCTATTGATGGACATCTAGGCTGGTTTTGTGAATAATGCAGCATAAGCATAACTGTGCAGGTATGTCTAGTGCATGATGATTTAGAATTCTTTAGGTATCTATCCAGAAGTCGTATCCTGCAATAGTCCTATCTTTTGGGTTTCTGAGGGAGCTCCATGCTGATTTCCATTATGGCTCTATACCAGTTTACATCCCCACCAGTAGTAAATAAGGGTTCTTCTTTTGCCTGTATCTTCAATAGCATTTGTTATCATTTGTTTTCTTGATGATGATCATTCTGACAAGGGTGAGATGGACACCCAAATCAATTTTAATTTGCATTTCCCTGATGGATAAAGATGTTGAATTTTTCAAATGTTCATGAGTCATTTGTATTTCTTCCATTGAGAACTACCTATTTAATGAATTAGCACATTTATTGATTGGATAATTTTTGGTTTTTGCTTTTAATATATTCCAGATATTAACCACAGGGTGTTTCCACCATTCTGTATACTGTCTCTTCACTCTAATGATTATTTCCTTTGCAAGGCAGATGCTTTTTAACTTCTTGCAATTACATTTGCCCATTCTTGGGATTGTTTCCTGAGATGTTACTGTATTTTTTTTTTTTCAGAGTTCTTCCCTCGGTCCATATCTTTAAAGAGGTTTTATTTATGTTTTCCTCTAGCTGGTCCAAAGTTTCTGGTATCTCATTTAGGTCTGTGATCCATTTTGAATTGACCTTTGTGCAGGATGAGAGATAAAGATTGAGCTTCATTCCTCTACATGTAGATACTCGGTTTTTCCAGTAACGTTTGTTGAAGAGCCTGTCTGTTTTTGCAATGTATGTTTCCAGAACATTTATGGAAAAATAAGTGGCTACAACTACGTAAGTTTATTTCTGGATGCTGTCTTCTATTCCACAGATCTACACGCCTGTTGTCTGCCGGTTTTGTACACATTATAATGGTGTTGTAGTATAATTTGAGAACTGGAATTATAATTCCTCCAGTATTGATTTCTCTACTTAGGATTGCTTTGGATATTCAGGAACTTCCCCTAACTTCAAGTAAGGATGACAGTTGTAAAACAACCATGTAGCCAGAAAGAAAAGGAAACAAGTCTGGTTGTTATCTGGTCAGTTTCTTTTATTGAAAATGCTAACGTTAATCCAAATCAGTATTTCCCAAAGAATGTCCCATATATGCAATGTATGTACTTGAGAGTTTCTCGGGGGGAAAAAGGGTTTCTGGGTTCATATAAAATTGTAAAATACATTTCTTAGATTCTCTGCATGGTAATTCATATGCATATTAACATATAAATGGTTCTGAAATATTCTGTAGTGGGAAACAAAACAAAAATTTAAAAAAAAACAGTGAATGGTCACTAACACTAAAGTTTCTTGAGTTCATCTGCATTCTGAATGGAGGATAAAGAGAATAGAGACTAGATAATGCTGGAGGAATTATTATCCCATTGAAGCTCAAAGGAATTTCTTGTTCATGAAAACTTAAAATACAACTATAAAGCCAGTACATGCATTTAATTTAAATTGTGCCATTCTGGGAGCTGGAGAAATGGCTCAGCATTTAAGAGCACTGGCTGCTCTTGCAGAGGACCAGGGTTCAGTTTCCAGTGCCCACATGATGGTTAACAACTGTATATAACTCCAGTTCCAGGGGATCTGACATCCTCTTCTGACCTCTGCGGGCATTGCACAACATGGATGCACTTACATACATTCAGGCAATACGCTCATACATTTAATAAAATCAATCAATAAAACATATTTTAAATTGTGCCATTCCATCTCATCTATTGCTACTGCCTGCACAAATAGCATGCTTACTTGCGTTTCTGTATATCGTCTGTGTGTCTACTGCTGTGCTATGCTTCACACCTGTGGCATGCTGTCTATCATACTTACTTCATTTTCAGTGCATCCACTGGCATATTATATGACCCCAAGAGTTTTTATAAATTTCCTCCATTACTATGTTCTCTCTTCTGTCTGTAGTAATGCCAAAAAATATAGTAGGTGATCACCAAATGCTGCCTAAAAGAAATACTGCACTGACTGGTGGGTTGGATTTCCTTTTAGTGTAGTACTCTCTCCCCTACCCCGTATATGCTCAATTGTCATTTCAGTTCCAAACACCCTTCTTTTAGGACAACATATTCAAGGGATCAATGGCAGACTCCCTTTTGTTTAGAATGTTGATTCACAAACCTGTGTGAGTATGAATATCACAAGGGAAGTCTTTGAAAAATAATAAATTGCACATTTTTTGCAATCAGAATATCTACAGTTGGGTTCAAGGAATATAGAACTTTTAAGAATAAAAATTTTAAAAATATTTTATTTTTTATGTTATGTGTATAAGTATATTGTCTGCATGTATGTAAGTGCACCCATGTCATGCAATGCTTGCAGACACCAGGAGAGGGCATTGAATTCCCCTGGAACTGAAGTTACAGTTGGTAGCCTTCATGTGGGTGCTGGAAATCAAACCTGGGTCCTCTGTAAGAGCAACCAGTGCTCTCAACTGCTGGGCCATTTCTCCAGTCCCAAGAATAAAATTTTTTTTTGGTCTTTTTGAGACAAGATCTCCCTATAGCCCCAGCTGTCCTGGATTCACAGACCAGGCTGGCCTTGAACTCACAGAGATCCGCCTGCCTCTGCCTCCTGAGTGCTGGAATTAAAGGCGTGCACCACCACACCTGGCTCCAAGAATAAAATTTTTATACCTTCAAATACACAAATATTTATTTAAAGTTTACAGCTGTTAATAGTGAACAAAAGAAACCAAGTTCCTTATTTTGTGGACTTTTTATTTTGGTCAAGGCATCTATAAATAAAATAGTTAACAATAAATATGTGTCAGGTAGCTTTTAAGCCCTCTGAAGTTAAGATGTGTAGAATGGCTGGAAGGCATATAATGTTTTAAATAGGATAGTCAACAAAGCTGTTGGGTTTCCTTTGCTGTCAAGCACATTTCTATTCCCACCAATCTCTACCCCTGTTTACATTGCTCCGTGCCTGTGGAAAACAGTGTCTCAGCTGAACCTTAATGATCATCAACTTCTATTCAAACCCCTTTGTGGTCTCTTTCCACCCAGAACTAGTTTACAGAACCAATAAAATATGGTAGAAACAATTATGTGGTATTTGTTAGGTTATGAAAGACATTGCAGTTGCCACTTTAGCCTGTTGGACCACTCATTCTGTAGGTATCCACATATCATATTTTCTCTGTGTGACTGGACCCTCAAGAGGCTTCTTGGAGAGGCCATTTATGAGAAAAGACATGAGATCTCCTGGTAAAAATCACTACCAGATTATGTGACTGAGCTACTTTAGAAATAGGTTCCCTAGTGCTAATTACCGTTGTTTGATCATTGCACATTGTTTACATATATTGAAAGATCATGCTGCAACACATAAATGTCTATAACTATTACATCAATTAAGAAACAATTAGACCCTCCAGCTCTAGCCAGGCCTTCAAATGACTGAGGCCTTAGATAACATCTTGACTGCCATTGTTATGTGAGATGTAGGCCTGAATCATCAGAATTATCTGATTCCAAATCCCTCAGTAACAGAAACTATAGCAACACAACACACACATAAACTTACACACACACACACACACACACACACACACACACAAACACAAACACATGCATGATGTTCTGCAGTATTGGGGATTGCATCTGGACTCCATGCTAAGCAAATGATCTACCACTGAGCCACATCCTCAACCCCTTTTTCTTTTCTTGGCTTTTTTAAATTTCATGGAAGGGTGTCATTGTTTTCCAAGCTCAGCCTTAAACTTGTGATCTTCCTGCTTCACTTCTAGAGTATTTGTGATTTTAGGTACCCCTAGCCACGCATATGCATCACAAGGCCTAGTAACATATAGTATATTATATTATAATATAATACAATATAATACACTTGCATGTATGTATTCCTTAGAATAGTCTATCACTCCAACTCTATAAATACTAATTTACTAAGCTAAGGTACTTAGAGACTTGGGCAATGTGAATAATTCACAGTGGGATGGAGGGATCCATTATTGGTGAACATAAAAGGTGGTGCCTAAGTCTTTAGTAGAGTAATAGCACCCCGGGCATACCTTTATATCTGAACAAAGGCTATAACATTTTAAGATTACATCTTAGAAACATGACTAAGCTGAGCTATCTGTACATGTTAACTAGGGTGCCTGACACATAAGTGATGCTCATTAAAGCTTGCTGAAGTGAACTGAATAGAGGAGTCATCAAATTATGACAACTAGAGTACAGAGACAGAGTTCCACTATCAACGACAGTGATTCCTAAGTGGCATTAACTACAGAAAGTTGAATTAGACTTCCTTAAATGCTCCTTTCCTCCACTATGATTTCGATTTATCCTAGGGCTTAGAGCATGATTGAAGCTGCAGGTGGCAAGCAAATAACTCTAGAAGTGCAGACTACAAATGCTAGAAATCAGGTGGGGGCTTAACTCACATGTTAAGATACAAGAAAAGGTAGCTTGGGAATAGGCAAAGGCACCTATTCTATACAAGAATACGAAGAAAGGTGTTAAAAGCAAGGGGCTAACAGCATTTTCCAAGATTCTCAGATAGTGTGTTAAGTATCTAAACTCTTAGTGATTCTGATTATGAAATTTTTCCTTAGGCAGGCCAGAAAAATCTTTTAGCATAATACTACATCCTTTCACCTTCCAGTCATTTCAGTACAGAATCTGGAGAACCACAATTTGCAGCGCTCCAAATATTAAGGAGAGAAGCATGCTTACCATCACAGATTAGTGATGCTCACCAAAAAGGAAGATTGTTGCACAGACCCACACAGGCCACTGTCATTCATTAAATAACAAGTTTGGCAAAAAAGAACACCTTAATTCCTGAGACAAGCACCATCAAAATGATTGAAAAATCTACAGCTCAAATCACTCACTTCTTAATCCCTAAAGATGCTCTTTCCCTTTAACCTAGCTGAGTGAAGAAGGCACTTCCCTGGAGATGGCAATTAGATTAGAAAGCCTGGAGCCTTCCCCTTGATTACTTAAAATGATACTAAGTCCTTGAGCTAACTTAGATGGATAGTAGTGGTTTCCAGGGGACAGACAACTCAGAAAAGACAACTTCATTGCACTTGCTTTCCCATTTACTTACTTAATACTTTGAAAATACTTTTGTAAAATTTATTAAAGAGGCTACAAGCCTTTTAAAAATGAATTAGAGTGCTTGCTTTTTATTTCAAATAGCTGAATGAAATTCTGCCAAGAGCTGATAACAACAATCCTTCTGTGTCATGGATGGTCAAGCCTTACTCTCATCCTTAAAGTAAGTGTGAAGTCTAGTCAGTAATGAATGAAGTAGTTATTAATATTTTGGGGAAAAACACCCTAAATTGCTGCAATTCTGTGATTATACTGCTGGATTCTAGCTCTCTTTTTTGGTCAGGCTGTTTGCCCAGGGACCTTGTGATTAAAAAGGCAGAAGGTTATTTAACAAATGAATAAATGAGAGGCTTGCTTACTAAAGGATTATCTCACTACTGAGAACCTTCTCTGTGTATTGAAAATAGGATTTGAATTAAACCCCCATTTGTGACATTAGGGATCAATCAGAGTGTCTTGTGCTTGCTAAGTTAAGTATTCTACTACTGAGCTTCACCCTCATCCCTATACTCCTTTTAAAATTGCCCCGGATGAATAAAATGTCATGCAACTCTGTATTCTAGAGACAATTCTTTTAGTGTTTTATGAGTATTAGCAGGTATATAGAAAACACATTCCACATCTGTGTACCTTGGACACCTAGTTTCCCTATTTCCCAGTGGAATAATAATACTCTCCTATTTCAGATGTGATTTGAGAATTAAGTATTTAGTGAAGATGAATTTCCATGTTTCCTCATCCCTTCACTACTAGTTGTTACTTAGTTGATACAGCAATTAAATATATAATGTTGTAAATATGCCATGTTTGGTTTTCATGTAAGCATGCTCTCTTGAAAACAAAATCAGTTAAAAATATTTTCTTACTTCTCTGCCTTTGGTTTGCATGGGGCTTGGAGTTAATTAGCATCAGCTAACTCAATGTCAGCCTTCAGTAAGAGCTAATTATCTAGTGTATACTTTGTCAAATTCTAGTAAGAACTGATAAGGAGTACTTCACCATTTTATTTTATTTTGGGAGAGGATATATTCTTTTAACAAATATTTGTGATTTTTTTTATATTTTAAGGAGATGATACTTGTTCATTTAACCAGTGTTTACTACATACCAGTTTAAGGCCACTGTGGTACACAAAAGAATACAAAAGAAAAAACTGTAAAGGAGATTACGCCTGTGAGGAACTTAAGCAAGTTCTAAAAATCTGCAAACCACAACCAGCATGCACATGTGTGAAGTGTCACGAGAGTAAATGAACACTGAAGTGGGCTTTAGGCAACAGGCTTGACTGATGTAGAGGCTCTGTTTTGGATGGTAATAAACAAGATGAAGTGTGTAGGATGGACTTGGAGCTGTAATGTGCTTAACAGGGAGAGCTTAATCTGAGGGAGCAGTGAGAATAATGAGAGGGAGGCTGGAGGGATGAAAGTTAGGCTGGGATCCAGGATATCTGGCTTTAGTCCTGACACAAATATTTCTATTTTGTAGCTCTTTGACCATTCGTTTGTCACTTCTCATCTCCAAACTTTAGAAATCCCCATCCACAGTTCAGGGGGTCAGTAGATAAAGAAGTTCCAACTAGGGCACTATAAAATTTGAAAACCTCTTTGAGAGCCATGAATTCTAATTTTTAAATTTAACAAGACTTTTAAGTTCTCAGTAGTCTCAGGATGAGAGAGAGAGAGAGAGAGAGAGAGAGAGAGAGAGAGAGAGAGATTACAGGAGAAGGGAATGAACTTGAGGCCCATTCATGAAGCTCAGGACCAGAATAAAGAAATGCCTTACAAAAACAAACCCACAGGAGACAGAATATTGTATATCAGAATCATTAGATAGCTTCCTGGAAAGGTGGTGCAGGTTTAGCATCCCTAAACCTCACATCTAAATTGCTCCCAAATCCAAAACTTTTTCAGTAATGAAATGATGTCACAAGCGAAAAATTCCACACGACTTCATGTGATGGGCAAAATTCAAAACATAGCTACACTAAAAAAATTATAAAATTATCTTCAGGCTATTTGTATAAGGTATAAATGAAACATGAATAAATTTTGTATTCAGACTCGTCCCCATACCTAAGATATCCTATTAGGTATATAAGAATATTCTAAAATGGGAAAAAATTAAGAAACACATCTAGGCTTAAGCACTTCAACTAAGAGATACTAACCTGTGTTGTATGGCAGAAAGGATACAACCTGTGGAATTTAATAGATTTGGCCAAGGTTAGAATCTCAGTTTATTCATTTAGTTATGGTTTCAGGTAAGTTCCTTAACATCTTGGAGCCATAATTTTCTAAGGAATGCCTCATTTTATTGTGCCTTGCTTTATTACACTTCGTGAAATACTGTGTTTTTGGTTTTGGTTTTTGGTTTTTAAAGAAGAAAAGAACCTTGGATCAGGCAAGGCTATTGATATCTTTTTCCAATAGTATTATGCCTCTGCATTATATGTTGGTAATTCTCAAACTGTTTCAAACTTTTTCATTATTTTGTATGTGTTATGTTAATATGTGATCGTTGATTTTCGATATAATCATTGTAATTGTTCTGACATGCCACACCCATGTTAAACTGTGACGTTTATTAATTGGTGTTGTATATGTTCTGACTGCTCCACCTACTGGCTGTCCCCAGCCTCTCTCTGTCCACAAGTTTCTCTATTTCTAGAAGCACATAGCATTGAAATTATGACAACCAACAACTCTACAATGTCCTTCAAGTGTTCAACTGAAAGAAAGAATTGAATTCTCTCACTTTAAATCAAAAGTTAGAAATGATTAAGCACAGTAAAGAAAACATATGGAGAAATGAGACATATGAAAAACAAGGCTCCTTATACCCATAAACGAAATTGTAAAGCTTTTGAAGGAAGTTGAAATCACTATTCCAGTGAATATAACAGTGATAAGAAAGTAAAACAACCTTATTTGCATAGAACAAGACCATTTAGGGGTCCTTATAGAACACCAAACTAGTCACAACATTACCTGAAACCCTATTCATAATGACAACTTCTCAATTCTGTGAAGACTGAGAGAAGGGAGTATGCTTATAAAGAAAAGTTTGAAGCTAACCAAGGTTGAGTCATGAGATTTAAGGAAAGAAAGTAACTCCATATGACTTTAAGGTGAAGCAGTAGGCATTAGTGTTGAAGTTACAGCCATTATGCAGAAGAGCTAGTAAGATAATGGATGAAGATGGCTATATTGAACAACAGATTTTCAGTGTAGATGAAATAGCCTTGTAACAAAGGACGATACAACCTAAGACTTTCACAACTAGAGAAGAGAAATCAATGTCAAGTTTCAAAGTTTCAAAGTATCAAGTGCCTTTCTTGCTAGGGAATAAATAACAAAACAGATGAGTTTAGCAGAAAATCAGTGTTTACCATTCTAAAAAAATACTAAATGCTTAAGAACTACACTGAAGCTACTCTGCCTGTTGTCTTTTTAAGTGAAACAACAAAGTTTGGATGGCAGCATTTCTGTTTGAGGCATGATTTACTAAATATCCGAAGGTCACAGTAGAGGCCTACTACTTACTGGTAATGCTTTTGGCCACCTGAGAGCATGAATGGAAATGTATAATGGGATTAATGCTGTTTTGTACCTGAAAATACAATATCCATTCTGCAGCCCATGGTTCAAGGAGCAATTTCAGGTCTTATTATTTAAAAATATGCTTTTTATGGGCCTGGCGTGGTGGCTTGCACCTTTAATCCCAGCACTTGGGAGGCAGAAGCAGGCGGATCTCTGTGAGTTTAAGGCCAGTCTGGTCTACATAGTGAGTTCCAGGACAGCTGGGGCTACAGGGAAATCTTGTCTCAAAAAGACCAAAAATAAAAAATAAATAAAAATATGCTTTGTAAGGCTACAGCTGCTCTAGAGAGAAATTCCACTGATATGTGAAACGTAAACTGAAAATCTTCTGTAAAGGAAACATCATTATAGATGCCACCAAGAACAGTTTAATTCATGGTAGGAGGTCAAAATATAAACACTAACAGGGGTTTGGGAAAACATTTCAACGCCTCATGGACAACATTTCGGAATTTAAGACTCAGGAGAAGGAAGTTCAATTCAGATATGGTGGAACTCACAAGAGAACTAGAATTGCAAGTACAGCCTGAAACTCTGACTGAGCTGTTAAAATCTCACAATAAAACTTTAAAAGGTCCTAAAGTGAATTATTTTATAAGCCTACTTAAAATACAAATATAATCCCAGCCCTCGGGAGGCAGAGGCAGGTGGATCTCTGTGAGATTGAGGCCACCCTGGTTCACATTGTGACTTCCAGGTGGGCTGTGACTAGGGAGACCCTATCAAAAAACAACCAACAAAAAGACAGAAAAATACAACTATAATATATATGTGAATATGTGTGTATAATTGAAGGGTAGCTAACAAAATTCCCAGTCCCAGCCAAAGGAAACTTCCCTTCAATTTATTGGTCAGGGTGGTTGGTCCAAGAGACTCCTAAAATACCATAGGCTATTGTCGTAGGCCTTGGTCCCCTCCAAGAACTTGAAGGTAAGACCCTTATACTGAAGAGACTACCACATGCCTTGAACACCAGACTTGGAGCAATTGAGCTTGAACTGACCAGGAAGCCTCCTCCTTGACAGACTAACTCTCATAGAATTGGTAGGTGCTATGTAAGCTGCCAAGGGATAAAACCAGTGGTCCTACTCAGCTGTACAGCCTACAAACCACAATGATGACTGGCCCAGCACAATATATCTATTGGTACGAGAGTAGCACTTTTATCTTGAGGGTAATCATAAGCTGTGTAATTGGACTTTACGCCCACTCAATAGCAGGGAATTCATGTATAGTACTGCAAACGTAACCAAATACACATGGTTGGAAAGATCATAGACCTTAGAGAAGAACCTACTACTGCCACTTCCTAGACCAACTTAATTTCTTACTATATTCTAAATACATTTCCTTATGTACACAGACAAATGTAACTCTCATCCCTCATCAAAGAAGCTTCTTTTTGCAACAGATGGAAACTCTTACAAAGTTTCAAAAACTGATCTAAATTCAAATAATAAGTAACTGTATGGTGCCTAGCATCAAGTGATGCATCTATAATACAACCCCTACATCTAAGGCTCAAGGAACATCATGAAAGAGGAAGCAGAAAAATTGGAAGATCTAGAGGAATAGGACACGTTCTGCTAAATAATATATTCTAGACATGACGAGGAAGCTTTACCTTTGAAATCTCCACAATATGGCTGCCTAACAAGACCCACATAATGATAAAAGCAGTTGACAAGCCAGTGTAGATGGGGGAAATTTCACAGGGCCCTACCTCTGGATAAAGAGCTATGGGTATTCAATGGAGAGTTAATTTTCTCCACGGATGAGCTTCCTGGTAGGTTATCTAATCCCAAGTGGGCAGCCCTATACACATGGACACTCGTGCACCACTAAATAATAAATAAATAAATAAATATGTGTGGTATTATTATAACAATAATAAAGAACAGGACAAGAAATTGAGAAGGTATGGAGGGGACATGGAAGGAGTTGGAAGGGTGACTAGGAAGGGTAGAAATTGTGAAAAGACAATGCTTATGTATGAAATTCTCAAGAAACTTTAATTTTTTTAAAAAAATTTAAAATCTTTAACAGGGGACTGGAGAGATTACTCAGTGGTTAAGAGTACATATTACCCTTGCAGAGGACCTGAGTTTGGTTCTCAAAACCCACATCAGTTGACTCACAACAACCTGTAACTCCAGATCCAGAGGATCTAACACCCTCTTCTGGCATCCATGGACACCACCTCTCAGGTTCACACATACATCTGCCCCCCCCCCAATTAAAAATAATGAAGTGAATCTTTTTAAAATCTTTAATAGACAAAGACTCATTTCTTGTAGATGAGCAAATAAGGGTGGTTTCTTGTCATGTAATATACTCCCATTGAAGATGTATGAACATTATTTAAATGACAAGTATTTAAAATATTATATAAACTTAGTTGGCAAGCAGAAGCAGGTTTTGAAAGAATTGACTCCAATTTTGAAAGGTCTACTGTGCATAAATGCTGTGAAACAACATCTCATGCTACAAAGAAATATATTTAATTGCTGTCTAATTTTAAGATATTGCCAAAGCCATCTTGACCTTTAGCATCCACCACCCTATTCAGTCAGAATCCATCACTATCAAAGCAAGACCCTCCACCAGCAATAAGATTATGACTTTCTGAGGGCTCAGTTGATGTCATTTTAGCAAGAAGACTTTAAAAGAATATACATCGGTTTTGATGGTACTGCACTCTTATAGATGAGCATAGTTTAAACATATAATTTTCATGTGCAGTAAACTAAAAAAATCATGTGACCTACTTTATTGTGGTGGTCTGAAACTAAGCCCCAAATCCCTGTGAGGTATGCATATATTAAGTGGGAATAATAGTGTAAAGTCCTTAATAGGATTGTTTGAAGACTAAATTAGTTATTCTGAACGAAACATGTTTGTACTTCATATAATTTTCCATAAACACTCAATAAGTGGTAGTCATTTATAGGTCCCAATTATTGAAGAACTAGTCTGTCTTGAATGTTTTGTTAGACAGGTTAACATACACAAAGAGACAGCTTTAACTCCTCTTTAGAAACTGAGTGTTACCATCTTGAAACTGAGGACCTTAGTGTTGGTTTGTGCAACAGCCTCCTTACCACACATGCGTTTTCCTCAATCTCTCTTCCAGATAACAGGTTTTGAGGCATCTCTGCTATTTAAACTTTGTTGATATCTAGATCTTCTTGGCCCCAATCAATGTAAATGTAGAAAATTAGTTAGACTATGCCCTTGTTCTACAAAGGTCTTTTAGTGTATCTAATTTAATTCCTACTACTGTGGAGTTTTCACAGAACCCTAAGGAAGCCTTTTCCCACAGCCAGGCCTCCTGGAAGTCACCTCATTCACAGGGCTTACGAGAAGCACTGGATAGGGTAAAGATTTTAGCTACATTACTCAAATACGTCCAGACTGCTGGTCGGTTACTCATATGAATGCACAGCAATGGTGGCAGCATGCGTGCACAAGTCCCATGCAAGCTCAAGTCACAAAAATTCCAGCATAGAAATGCAGAAATGGGTAAGAAACTCTAACCCAAACTAAGAAACTTTTGGCAAGTGATGGCTGCTGGGAGGAGGAAAGACAGTCTCTTTCAAGGATGGGACTACATAGGTTAACCAGGTTACAGTAAATGGACCCACACTGAAGGACATTTGGAGACACAAATTAGACTCTATAGGAGATATATATGTGTGTGTATAATATAACCCATAAATATATATAATAGAGTATATTAAATTGAGTGAGGACACTAAGGGGAGGTACTCATAGGGGAGAGGATCTAAATACCATCAAATTATATTATATGAAAATCACAAAAATTCAATAAAAATAAAATAAAGAATTTCAAACAAAAGGAAAGTTGTACACTTATTGGAGATTACTATAGCCAGGTGCTGCTGTGGGAAGTGGCTCTTTGAAAACAGTAGCCCTTCTTTGATATTAGAAGTCTAGACTTCCTCAATGAGAAAAAAAATGTATATTAATTTCCTTGATTTTGCAAAGCACCTAAAACCACCCCTTGACTTTGATAAGACACACTTGAGTGACGGGGTTTAATTCTGTGAAAGAGAAGCAAAGATTGTTTTTGCTTTTAACTCATGATCTTAGCAACAGTTCAACTAACTTAATTTTCCTGCTTTTTCCCCTTTCTTGCCCACATCGACTCCTCGCATCCCTTTCCACAGCACTCACTGATAGTATTTATTTATTTATTTATTTATTTTTGACAAGTGCAACCCCTGTCACAGCACACACTCCTTGCATTTGAGTTCTTCCTGATACGGTTAATTACCATTAAAGAGGAGCTATGTAGATGTTCTGAAAAAAATACAGGTTTTCCTTTGAGTGGTTTCTTATGCTTAATGCAAGAATAGTATTATGTCAGGCATGGTGGCACACACCTTTAATCCCAGCACATGGGAGGCAGAGGCAGGCAGATCTCTGTGAGTTCAATGCTAGCCTGGTCTACATAGCAAGTTCCAGGCCAGCTGTGACTACAGGGAGACCCTGTCTCAAAAAGACCAAATGAAAAAAAGACAAAGAAGAAGAATACTATGGTGTCCTGTGTTGAAAATAAATAATTTCTGAAGACATACTATGTAGAAGACCTAAAATCATGAACACATGAGATATAGCTTATTTTGCCTTCTCCCTTCTTCATCTGTCCCCATTGTCTAAGGAGGATGCACAGTGTCACCTTCATACTGATTCTAAAGATAAGCATAAGGCTATTAGAATGGTCCAGTGGTAGAGCATTCATCTAGCATGCGAGATAGGGTGTTGGGTTCCAGCCCTAGCACTACAGAAAGAAAAAGAAAACATGAGGTGAGTGGAGCTGATCTTTTTGTCCCTCCACCCCATTCTTCTCCTTTCTTATTTCACTATGTATGAAACACACTTTGCACTGGGCATGGCATGTAAGTGATAACTATGCCAACCCCTGGTATAACCCATCATTCCTTGCTTTTTTAAATTCTTCATAATATGAGTCATCAGCTACACTATGTATTTTTGTTCACATCTTGGTTTTGTACTCCCCCCATACACAAACACTGTTCAGTCTCCACAGAGTTAGGAGTTTCAGATGCTTTACTTACCCCTGATCCCTTAGCACTTAGGACAGTGCCTAACATAAATGAGTACTTGTTGAACATGTATCTGTTCTTCTCTGGGGCATTTAATTATGAGGTTACTGTATCAAAGACATCTATGAGCTCATTTATCCTGGAGAAGGAGTTGTAAAAATGCAATCCACACTAAGGCAAAAAGTCACCCATTCCAACACATAACAACAAAGAAGCTCTCTAAGGCATTACTCAACCAAAAGTGCAATGTTCTCTAGGGCTTGTTTCTATTACCAAGGTGTCAAGGTCAATGGATACAACAAAGCAATAGTTTCTTGGAAGAGGCAGATTTTTTTCCAAAAGATATATGAATTGGTGGCTACCTGAAACCACAACCCAGAAACATAAGAAAACAATCAGTGAAGCAAGGTCGAGATGAAGCAGAGAACTCTTGCCTCAAATCTGAGCTGTGTCTGTGGGAGGAAAGCAGTGTTTTTCTTGTATTCAATATCAACACTGCATATTTTTTTTCTCCCTTGCTGTTCTTTGGCTTAGAATTGGTGCTCTGAATGGACTTGTACTTGACAACTAATTTGCTGGGTCCAGTTGATTGTTGAAAGTTTGCAAGAAATCAAAATATCTCTGATCTGAAATACTGGGAAGCCATTTAATGCACTGATATTAAAATTGTAGTTCATTAATGGAAGTTAAGTATGATTGCTTTCCTTAGCAATTAAAAATTTGGCTATTGTCAAATAATTGCCAAATATCGATGAAAATGTGGGCAAATGGTGTTGATATACCCTACTGGTGAGAGTAGAATCTGATGTCATTTTGCAGGGAAATTTAGCAACATATGTCAAAATTCAAATTCATACATACACTCTTTAATCTGTCAATTCCACTTCTTGATGACTGTCCCACAAACATACAATATTTAATAGATTCTGCAATGTACATTTCTTGTAAGTTGAGCATTTTGTGCATATTTGAATGTCCGAAATTAAGATTCATATTTGATTCAATGAAATATGGTACCGTCTCACATTCACAGGGAATATTTACAAATTTTTCTAGCAGTTCAATTATAATAATTATATTGAGAAAAGCCTAAATTGTGTAGAGAAGAGACTGGATGACTAACTTGCATTCGTCCCAGATAATATCCCAGGAAGTTATGAAAAAGAATGAGGTTGTGCTAGGTGTGATGGTTTGAAAAATATCTGAGATACACAATTAAGTGAAAACATTAAAGCATATAACAGTAAGCTTAGAAGAATAAAGAAGATATATATGTAATTTATTATAGATATGCAGATGTTTCTCTGTATAATAGGTAGGGAAATATTAGCCAGCATTTTTTCTGGGGTAAGGGTTAGCTAATGGGAGACATTTAATTTTCATTTTATATGTTTTTGGACAATTTGAATTTTCTTACCATTCTCATATATTGCATTTTCTTTAAAGACCACAAGAGGTTTCTGGGAGATAAATTATTTTTTTCTCTTTGTTCTGCTTTTCTGTATTAAAAACACACAATAGATGTTATTTTTAAAAGAAAATCAATAAGACAGGCCCTGTCTCGGTAGAGTTCATAATGACTGTGATAAACCAGAGAACAGATGGTTTCCTAGATCCAAGAATAAAGGTTTGAACAAAGTGCTTTGGGGGGATGTATGAAGGAGAAATTCATTTTGTCTCTCCAGAGGCATGAGGAAAGTGTAACAGAACATGTGACATTTGAGCTGACTTTTAGTAGAACAGAGGACATTGGGCAGAATTCCGGAAAGAATGGGCAGTCCATCAGACACAGCAGTTTGGAGGCCATAACTGGTTCAGGGAATATGGAGGGATTCAGTAGGGGAAGAGACACTAATGTGCAGCCCTGTGTGACCATGGGAATGAAGTTGTGGTGTAATAAGAACAGATGAGTACAGAGTATGTGCTCTAGTGTCAGAGCTTTCTACATCTCTAATCCTTAGAAAGGTGTTAAGGAATCAGTGGCCTCAAGAGCAGCAGTAATAATAGAAATAGCCCAGCATGTGGAAGTGGACTAAACACCATTTGGTCTGCCTGATTCATCCCTAAAATTGTAAAGTGGGGTTTTAAGAGAAGTTGTACATAATGTGTTTTACATGTAATCAGAACTCCAAAACTCTGGCTTCTGTTAATATTCCTCTTCGGGACTATGGCTAAGTGTTGTCTCCATAGTAAGAACTCAGTAAATTCCTGCTGCAGAATGATTTTTGAGAAACTTGGTAAGACGTATGAAGAGACATGATATGACAGAGATCTTACTTCCTAATTCTCCACCCAACCCATAATACCATAGGATCCAAAACATTTACAACTCCAGGAATCTGAATAAAATAGACGCTAGAGTGTTTTGTGAAGCTGATCACCTCCAAGGCTTTCGGTGTACAAGGATGATAGAGAAAAAAAAAAACTACTCAAAACATATCAAATGTAAGTCCCTTAGCCTCAATAAACAAGATAGGTATTCCTAACACCAGGGTGAAAAAGGCAGACACCGTAACATGAGTGGTGTATAATGTGTGGAAAATTTGGAGTTGGAAGTGCCCCTTTCATTTGTTAGCAGTATGACCCAGATTGGTACCATTTCTGCTTTCTAGGGCATATGAGAATTAAGATGGGATTAGATTTAGAGTAGGCAAACTATGGCAAGATGAATCTGCCATCTATTTTTGTAAATGAAGTTTTATTGGAATACACAATGCCTTTTCATTTACGTACATGGTTGATTCTGTACTACAACAATAAGATCTGAGAGTTACAAAAGAGGCTATAAGCCTTACAAAACTAAAGGCATTGACTATTTGGTCCTATACAAAGTTTGCTATCCTCTGATTAAAGTGCGAAGTCTCTTTGTGCTGAATAGCTTTAGTTGTCAACTTGACATGCCTGGTTACAGGGAGCTGCAATTGGGGAACTGCCTCCACTGGACTAGACTAGCCATGTCTGTGAGGGTATTTTCTTGATTTTTCAGCAACGTGAGAGGGTCTAGCCCACAGGACCAGTGCCACCCCTGGGCAAGTTTGTTCTGTATTGTATAAGAAAGCAGGCTGAGCAGGGGCCAGGGAGCAAACCAGTAAGCAGTGTTCCTCCATGGCCTGTGCTGTAGCTCCTGCCTCAAGGTTCCTGCCCAGAGTTCCTACCCTGGGCTCCCTGATGAATTGTGACCTGAGAGATGCAAGCCGAACAAACCTTTTCCTTCCCAAGTTCGTATTGGTCAGAGTATTTTGTCACAGCAATGGAGAAACAAACTAGAATGCCCTTCCACCTCTGGATTCTATGATAATCTCTATTGCCAACAGCTGGATGTATACGCCTATTCACAATAATCAGCTTCACTTTGGAAGTCTTTCACAAAATGTAAAAATTCTACTGACAGGTCAGTAATCTGGCTCATCGGGTGAAAGCACTTGCCACACAAGCCTGATGACCTGAGTTCAATACCAAGGATCCACATGGTAGAAGGATAGAACTGACCTCTACACATGTGTTGGAGCATGCATGCACCTACAGGTGTGTGTGTGTGTGTATAATAATAAACATGCAATTTTTTTAAGTGTTATAATGCATTTTATTTTAAATGTACTGTCTTGATTTTTTTTACAGCACAACTTTTTTTTTTCATACAGAAGAATTCATTCCAAAGCAATTGACATTGAGACGTTTTCACATGCATTTCTAATCTCTATATGCATGACTATCACTGGTCACAGTCGCCCACCTTCTGAGCTCCTCGGCATCTGAGCATGAATACAAACTCGTCAGATAGACAGCCTTCCTCTCCCACTAGAGGCTCCATACTCTGCCATCCCTGTCACTGTCCACTGTGTTGTCAGCACCCTCATCCATTCCCCCCTGTCTGCCCTTCTGGTAAATCTAGTCAGCCAGAGGTCCCTGTTCCAGAAAGGTCAGCTGTTCCTCATCTACTGCAATCCATTGTCAGTATTCCTTTGGATAGAATTGGGGTCTGCTGTTCATTTTTCCAGTAGTATGTTGGGTTACTGTCTGGAAGAGCCTT
>NW_008355642.1:3532776-3535503 GCF_000622305.1 Nannospalax galili
GGTGTTGCAGGACCAGGGAAGTAGAGGGAGGTGAGGGCGGGGCCAGGTCCAGAAGCGGTGCTCCTGGGGCCCAAGAAAGGCACTAAGTTGGTCTGGGTGAGAAGGGTCAGGAAGCAGTGTTGGTTCCCCCGGTGTCTGGGGCCCCAAGACTAGGGATGGCGCAGGTCCCAAACTAGGAGTAGCGAACAGCGAGGGAGATGGAAGGGTGAATGTGGCTTGGGGAGTCGAGGTGCGGAGAGCTGCGCTATAGACTTACCCCAAGAGGCCTCAGGATAGGGGTGCAGGCTAGGAGAGTTAGCTGGTGGTGCAGGTCCAGGGATGCAGAGAGAGGTGAGGGCGGGGCCAGGACTAGAAGTGGTGCTCCTGGGGCCCAAAAAAGGCACTAATTTGGTCTGGGTGAGAAGGATCAGGAAGCAGTATTGTTTCCCCAGGTGTCTGGGGCCCCAAGACTAGGAATGGCGCAGGGCCCAAACTAGGAGTATAGAACAGCGGGTGGGGGGTGGGGGGGGGATGAAAGGATGAATGAGGCTTAGGGAGTCCCGGCGCGGAGAGCTGCGCTATAGCTAAACATGCAATTTTTAAACATTGTACCAAGTTCCTACCTATGTTTATTTTTTGAATTTTTTGTGTATTTCACACAGAACACCTCAATCTTAATCATCTTTATAACCCCATCCCCACTGGCACCCTCCTATAGGTCCCCACCATTGGAGCCCATATACTTAGTCATCCCTGTTAAGGCCCACTGGGTTTTCAGTGTCCCCAGCTGTTACCCTGTGCAAGTCCATCCACTAAGTCTAGTCAGCCTATCTAGAGTCCCTTGTTCTAGGAAATCAGCTCTTCTTCACCTAGCAGCAATCAGTTGCCAACATTCCTTCAGATAAGATTGAGGTCTGCTGCTCATTTTTCCAATTCTATGCTGGGTTATTGTCTGCCTGAGTTTTCATGGGACTTGCCATTGCCATAGAATCATATGAGCAGGTTCCCTGGAGCTTGTAGGGTTCTGTTTCCATATGGTCATGCACCTTCTTCCTGGTTCTTACAATCTTTTCACCCTCTTCTGAGATGATCCCTGAGCCTTGGGTGGAAGAAGTTTAATAAAGGGATCATGTCAAAGGACCAGCATTCAGCAGACTCTTCCTTCTATGAAGCCAACATCACTCTAACACCAAAACCAGGTAAAGATACAACCAAACAAGAAAACTATAGACCCATATCCTTAATGAAATAGATGCAAAAAATCTCAACAAAATACATTCAAACCACATACAGACACACATTAAAAAGATCATCCTCCATGATCAAATCGGTTTTATTCCAGAGATACAGGGATGGTTCAATATATGTACTTCAATAAACATCATAAATCATATCAGTGGACTCAAAGACAAGAACCAAGCAGTCATCTCAATAGACGAAGAGAAGGAAGGCCTTTGACAAAAGTCAACATGCATTTATGTTCAAAGTCCTAGAGGGAATTGGACTAGAGGGAACATACCTCAACATAATTAAAGCTATATACAACAAACACACAGCCAACATCATTCTAAATGGAGAAGAACTAGAAGCATTCCCATTAAAATCAGGAACCAGACAAGGCTGTCCACTATCTTCACTTCTCTTGAACACGGTGCTTGAAACTCTTGCAAGAGCAGTAAGACAAGAGAAGGAAATTAAAGAAGTAATAATTGGAAAGGAAGAGGTCAAATTATCCCTTTTTGCAGATTAGATATTCTATTATATCTCAGAGATGCCAAAAATTCCACCATAAAACTTCTAGAAATGGCTCAGACCTCCTGGGGTAAGTCTATAGCGCAGCCCTCCGTGCTTTGACTCCCCAAGCCACATTCACCCTTCCATCTCCCCCGCTGTTCTCTACTCCTAGTTTGGGCCCTGTGCCATTCCTAGTCTTGGGGCCCCAGACATCTGGGGAACCAATACTGCTTCCTGATCCTTTTCACCCAGAAGAACTTAGTGCCTTTCTTGGGACCCAGGAGCACTGCTTCTGTACCTGGCCCCGCCCTCACCTCCCTTTACCTCCCTGATACTGCAACACCCACTAGCCTCTTTCTGGGACTGACAGCCTCTTTCTGGGGCTCCGAGGCTTACCTTTCCTCTCCCTGATCCTTTGCATCCAGTACAACCCAGCTACTCAATCCACTCCCTGGGAAATCTTGGGGCTTCTTCCCACCCCATCTGCCTTTGCATCCCTGCGTGGCATGGCCTCGGCCAGGATCTCAGGTCAGTCCAACACCCAAGTTCCTGAGGCCAAAATCATTCTTAGAAGATTCCAGACCTAAAGAGAAAGTAGAAAGTCTCAAAACTTGTGACCCACATTGGAATTGGGACACTGCGGAACTCCTGAAGACAAAATCAATCCGGCCACAACAATATAAAATCAAAAGAGAGAACCAGAAGCTTAGATGAACCAGCTCTTCATACCCAAAAAGTAAACCACAAAGACACATAAAGTTCAAAAAAAGAAGCAGAACTAAACTTGAAGGCCCGAGTATCACACAAGAGTCAGAAACTACAAAGAAATTCACATGTCAAAATCACAGAGAAAAAATAATAACATGAAAAACCAAAATAACATATCCCCACCAAATACCAGTAATCCTCTAGAGGAGCACAATGAGAAACCCCTAGAGACAATGCAGGACATGGAACTCAAAAGAACAATGATGAATATGATAAAAGAATTCACTGAATTTAAAGAACACACAA
>NW_008355642.1:3537198-3537657 GCF_000622305.1 Nannospalax galili
CAGCAGAATTACAGCAGAATTCTACCAGACATTTAAAGAAGATCTACATCCAATACTACTTAATTTATTCAAAACAATAGAAATGGAGGGAGAATTTCCAAATCCTTCTATGAAGCCAGTCTCACTCTAATACTAAAGCCAGGTAAAGATACAACCAAAAAGGAAAACTATAGACCCATATCCTTAATGAATATAGATGCAAAAATTCTCAATAAAATACTTGCAAACCGCATACAGACAGACATCAAAAAGAATATCCACCATGATCAAGTTGGCTTTATTCTAGAGATGCAGGGATGGTTCAATATACATAAGTCGATAAACGTCATAAATCACATAAATGGGCTCAATGACAAGAACCACATGGTCATCTCCATTGATGCAGAGAAGGCCTTTGACAAAATTCACCATACTTTTATGTTTAAAGTCCTAGAGAGAATTGGACTGGAGGGAACATAC
>NW_008355642.1:3541113-3556460 GCF_000622305.1 Nannospalax galili
AAATTTACAGCCACCTTTGAAAGAGATGTATCCTTGCTCTGGAATGTGTTACTGAATATGTTAAAGCTGTAATGAAATGCTTCTAAAAAAAACTTGAAAATAAAATTTGAAAATTAAAAAAAATATATTGAACAGTGTATACAAGTGTCAAAACATCATATGGTTCCCTATTAATATGTATGGTTTTTATGGCTTTGTATCAATTGAAAATAAAATTTATTTAGAAAGTTTAAAGAAAAAAAAACTTCTAGAAATGATTAACACTTTCAGTAAAATGGCAGATTACAAAATTAATCTACAAAAATCAGAGAAGCAAGAGTACATGGCAAGCAATCTACAAGCAATCAGAGGAAGAGTACATGGAAACACTACTTTTCACAATAGCCTCAAAAAATATTTTGGAATAAACCTGGTGAAAGACATTAAAGACCTCTACAATGAAAATTTTAAATCTTCAAAGAAAGAGATTGAGGAAGATACCAGATGGAGGGACCTTCCATGCTCATGGATTGGAAGAATTAATATTGTGAAAATGACCATCCTACCAAAAGCCGTTTATAGATTCAACACAATGCAATCAAAATCCCCATTTCATTCTTCACAGAATTAGCAAAAAAAGTCCTAGGATTCACATGGAAGCACAAAAGACCTCTTATAGCCAAAGCAACCCTGAGCACTAAGAGCAATGCTGGGGGAATTACAATACCAGATTTTATACTACAGAGCTATAGTCATAAAAAAACCACATGGTACTGGCACAGAAATAGACCCATAGATCTGTGGAACAAAAGTGAAGACCCAAATATGAATACATGCAATTTCAGCCCCTTGATATTTGACAAAGGGTCCAAGAACATTCACTGGAGGAAAGACAGCTTGTTCAGCTAGTGGTGCTGGCAAAACTGGATCTCCACCTGTAGAAGAATGAAACTAAACCCCTATCTTTCACCTTGTGCAAAAGTCAAGTTAACTCCAAATGGATCAAAGACTTCAATGTGAAACCTGAAACTCTAAAACTGTTAGAAAAAAACATCGGCAATAACCTATAAGACAGGTGTAGGAAAGGACTTTCTAAACTGGACATCAATTGCTCAGGAATAAGGTCAAGAATCAATAAATGGGACCTTATTAAACTATAAAGCTTCTGTACATCAAAGGAAGCAACCAAGGAAGTGAAGAGAAAACCGACAGAGTTGGAGCAAATCTTCACCAGCGATACATCTGACAGAAGTTTAACATCCAGAATATATAATGAACTGAAAAAACAGAGAATCAAGAAAGGAATTAACCCAATTAAAAGATGGGCTAAGGATCTGAACAGAGAGTTCTCAAAAGAAGAAATAAAGATGGCTAAGCAGCATCTTAAAAGGTGTTCAATATTGTTAGTAATTAGGGAAATGTAAATTAAAACCACTTTAAGTTTTCATCTTACAAAAATAATAAATAAAAATTTTAAAAAGGGAGCTGGAGAGATGGCTCAGCGGTTAAGAGCACTGACTGCTCTTGCAGAAGACCCGGGTTTGATTCCCAGCACCCACATGGTGGCTACGAACCGTCCTTAACTCCAGTTCCAGGGGAATCTGAAGTCCTCTTCTGACCTCCACGGCATTGCGCTACACGGGTGCTCACATACATGCAGGCAATACACTCATACACATAAAATAAAAATAATAAATAAAATTACAAGATTTCACCTTATACTATGTTTATTATTGATGCAACAAAACTTTATAAAGTATTTACTGTTTGATAGGTGTTATGCTTGTTTTGCAGTATATTGGAGAACAAAAACATGCATGACCCTGGCATTCTTGAAGCCTAAAATTTATTAGAGGAGACAATTTTTAACAGAACTGCAACAAATCATTAAGTACATCCAACAAATTATGTCATGATAGATTAAATGATTAATTGGGTTTGTACATCGGTCTGTGGGCACCTTTATTCATTTATGTATTAATTTGTTCATTTATTCTCCATATAAATGTACAGTACCTGCTATGTGTTAGAAGATGGACAAAGTTTCTATCCTTTGACATTTTATATTCTACTGGGAGGGATAGATGATAGATAGATAGATGATAGATAGATAGATAGATAGATAGATAGATAGATAGATAGATATGAGTGCAGATGCATAATTTTTTTATTGAAATAGGGAGCTAAGGAAAAGGAATAAGATGATATGGCTACATAAAACAAAATAACATGTTTTACAACTGGGAGATCAGGGAATGCTTTCTGAGATTTGAAGAGGTGAATAAGACCCGTAATCTAGGTAGTACTGCTGACAGCTATTTCTTTTCTTGATTGATAGAAATGGAGTTTGGGGACATGTAAATCTGTTTTTTGCAAACCACAGATTGAAACTCATGTTTAAAAATCATTTAAAATCAGGTATATATCCTGGCTAGCATTTATTTACTAATGCAATATACCCAGGTGGATAAGGTTGAGATATAATGGGATGAAAATTTCCAGTAACATTACTGAGAATCATTATTTTGTGGAATAATGTGCAGTCTTACAGTGGATCATAGTCCAAACAGTGAAATTCACTGATCCAGAAAATATGTCTTAACTCTATAGAATTATAATTTATCATGTAAGAGCTGGCTTCCTTAATTTCCTTCTTTTAAAGACACAGATCTTTCTACATTTCCTTTCATGATCTTTTCAGTAAGCATGGGAATCAGTGGGAAAGTACCTGCCACCATTGACTGAGTGCCTACACTAGAATGAGACAGTGGATAAAGTGCTTATATACATAATACCATTCAGTTGCTACAGCAACCACATGAGGTAGGCACAAGTCATTATCCTGTTTTAGAAATTAATAAGCTTGAAGCTGGAGAGATGGTCCAGAGGTTAAGAGCACTGGCTGCTTTTACAGAGAACCAAGGTTCAAATCCCAGTATCCTTGTGGCAGCTAACAACCATCCATAACTCCAGTTCCAGGGGGATCTGATGCCCTCTTCTGACCTCTGTGGGCATTTCATGACACAGGTGCACTTACATACATGTAGGCAATGCACTCATACACATTAAATAAAAAAATAGCAAAATATTTAAAAAGGAAATTAATAAGCTTGAAAGACTGACTGAGAATATCTTGGGTTTCTATAAACTATTTGATGTTCCAAGTTGTGTAGAACTTTGAATTGAGTTGCTCTCCTTCCTCTATCTAGAAAAGACATTTCCTAATTTCTGAACTTCTCTGTATGAGCTTCAGAAATATTTCATTCAAAAGCAGTAGAACAAATTGTTTTCAACTAAAATTGCAGCAAATATATGGCATTGGTGGCAAATGGCATATGTTTTGCATCTCCTAGCCATGCAGATGTGCAAAAAGGAATCTCTAAAGAAGGGAAGTTTGGTAAATAATAATAACAATAGGTAATAATGGAGTGATCAATTCTCCAGACTGGAAAATACAGAGCTGAGAAAGTAAAATCATAAGAGCAAGGCTTTAGGGAGCCCTGATGCTGTCATGAAGAGAGTCAGACTGGCTCATTGAAATACCCGCAAACCAAAGAGTTCAGCAGGTGTCTCTGCACATTCTTACTCCAATTATTCCATTTTTCTTTAGCATACAATGAGAACACAGAGGGCCAGAGAGAAACTCATGAATGACTAAGTAGAAGGAAATTATCTCCTTTTGAGTCACAGAATGATAAATTTAAAGGCAATTTTTTCTTATCCAAATAATGAACTGTAGTTAAAGAGATGATTGGAACAATGTGAAGATAATTCCACAAGTGGCCTTTTTAGGACCTTCTGGTTTAAAGTGGCAAATCTGTAGGATGGTAAGATGAAAAATTACTTTGGAGTGGGCATCATAAAATTTTGGTATGGTACTGACTCAGATCCAGGTTTGGAGGCAGTAACTTCAGATCGGTGAGCCTCACTTTCCTTGTCTTATGAAGTAGAAATGACAGTAAAACACCTAACTATTACAGTTGTTGTGAGGATTAGATAACAAGAATACACAGGAAAACTATACTTCTATATGCTGAACAGTTCTATAAGAATATAAAGTATGAGGATGATAATGAAGTTCTTGCATAAGAACTTACAAGGGCAAGTCCGAGCTCCTTGGAGGAGTTTTCAACAGAACTTATAACTTCCCTCACCTAATCTCTCTAGAACTATCATGATGGTCATGAACAGCACATTCTCCTTCATTGTGTGGTTCTGTTTATTCTTCCGGATGTTAAACATTCTTCTTGCTTCTGATACTTTTATTTTATTGTCCTCACTGCTTAGGTTGCCCTTTTCATGTAACTGCAACAAGCAGGAACAGCATCTAGTCTAAGTGTCCTCTCCAAGAAGGCTCATCAGTACCTCATCACTATTCAAAGTATGGTCCTCACATAGGACCACCTAGGAGTCTTTTAGAAATGTGGATTCATCAGGCCTTTTCCAGACCTACTGATCAGCCTTGCATGTTCATGAATCCCCCCAGTTGATTCCTCTGCATACTAAAATTTGTGAAACTTTTTCCTATGCAGTTCCAGCCCACACTCCATTCTCCTTTCTCTGAACATCTAGAGCATTTTATGCTTGTAAATCTTACTATTGAATTGTTCCCAGCTTATTCTTTCAACTTTGAAACTCTGGGGATATAGGAGGCAGCTATACATTTAATGATTTTGCTTTCAGTTCCACACTTATGTATGCATATGCATATTCAGAGTATAAGCCACTGTGAGTACAAAAAGTAACATGAAAGATGTAGTACCTATCTCTTATGGACTCAAAAGCCAGTGAAAGGAGGGATTGTTTGATCACTGCCTTCCTTCCATTCATCCAGCTTTCATCATTGCCAAACTTTTCTCCAGACCCTTCAGTAGTTGCTGAGGAGATGAGTCCATAGGTGATAAAGCTTTCTTTTTTGAATCTAATGCCAAATGTATTAGAGCATTAAAAAGGGAACCTTAACAAACATTTGCCAATGCTGGAATAGCATTTCTTTGGGAGTATAAAAATTTCCTTAATTTGGAGACTGTTGGGATAGAAAAAGCGTATCAAAAATAATTAGGATTGAGTATGGAGGTTGAAAATGAACTCACAATTAGACACAGGTTGTCTCCCACACAGAGCAGCTAGCATGAACACATACACACATACACACACATACACAAACACACACAGAATACAAGATATTTTTTAGGGAAAATCAAGCCATATGCTGTGGGCTATGTCATGAGGATACATGTTCATTCTGGGGGTGGGAATAACTGGGGGTCAAAACTATGATGAGAGCCACAATAAACAGTCCTGTATAGCATGTATCACATGAAAACATCAGCATTTTTTTCTTGCTTTCACTAAACAATGGGGAGTCACTGGTGGCTATCAGATACATTATCTCATAGAATGTGCTCATTAAAACTTTCTTGAATTGATTGTTGAAGAAAATATCTCTTAAGCGTTCAGGCAGTGTCCTTTAATTTTCTCTGAGTTCCACAATCTTGATTAGAATTGTCAAGCGGGTAGGGTGCTAGTAGAGTGAAGTATGCCTGACTGAAGACATGTCCCTGTCTGAATGGCAGTCAAAGCACAGCTTTAAAAGCTGGCACAAATTGATTGGAGTGAATGCAAGCTATTATGTTTTTCAAACCCAGACAAAATTTCTTATGCAAATGAAGAACCCTTAAAGGTCCCTACACAGGTAGCAGGTGTACAGGCATTTGGAAATATAAGGTACAAGCACATGTGCCTTATATTGAGAAAAGCTTGTAGTTGAGAACAGAAGTACTTGTGCACCCACCTCTTAAGCCTCATTCTTCTAGTGATGTATTTTGGGGCTCCTGTGGTCAGGAGCTAAAAGCATATATATATATTTAAATCTTTAATATTTTTTTCTTTATACTGAGCTTTTGTACATTTCATACAGCAGGTCTTAATCAAATTTAGACCTCCTCCCCTTCCATGCCCCCGCAATCCCCTCCCGGACCTCATGTATTCCACCATACATATCAAGTCCCATTCAGTCAAGCATTTGTACCCAGATAAATCCCTAACTGGAAAAAATCTTGGGTGAAAACAACTAAGGGTACCTGTTGTGTTACACTTAAAAATTCCCACTAGATTCCTTGTAGGAATTTGTTTCATTAACCAACTCTTAGGAGGTTCTGCTCATCCAGAAGCAGAGATATAAGGAGGGATTTTTGAATGTTAGTTGATGTGTGGAATCATGGATTTACAAGGTTTGAAAAAGAACTGGGGAAATGCAGCTCTAACTTGACCAAACCCCTTTCTGATATCTCTACCAAGTAGGACAATTCACCTCTGGGTATAAATACAGACCATTTTGTGTCCATTTTGTCATTTACTAGTCCACTTCTTGTCAGCCACACTGGGTCTCAGGTAATCCATCCTTGTTATGAGTCATCATAATCTCATATCACACAAATACAGGTAAATATAGCATAATCATATACCAAGAGGCTTGATTTCCCTATGTTCCTCTATACTGATTCCATCATACCTCAAAACTTAAGGGGTATTCTAAGCCAGAGTTTAGTATATATATAGTAACTGAGTTGTGTTCTGAAGACAGTGACTTAGAATTTGTAGGGCACAGGTCACGAAATTGAGGCTGTTGAGACTGGAGAGGAGACTTCTGGCCAATTTCCCGTCTTTAAGTATTTGAAGGGCTGACATGGGGGAAAGAGATAAACCTTTTTTTTTTTCTATGTTGCTACAGGAATAGATATGGGATCAATAGGTTGAACCTACAAGAAATAAAATTTCAGCATAATATGGGGAAAAACTGTCAAACTGAGTTCTCCAAAGGAGTGGTGGGTCACCTTGAGAGATGTCCCCAGTAACTATAGTCATTCCATCATAGAATGGATGTTTTTCAAAAATCCTTCTCAGAGCACAGGATATCCTGACTCTTTTGGTAGATCCTGAGATGCTCCAAAGGAACCATGAGACTACACAGAATCTTATGAAAATCAATGAAGTATTCTTTATAATGCAGTTTATCTCTGTGATCAGAAATGAATATTTTATCTATTTATCCAATTTCTATCTTCTTGCAACCTGATCTTCTTTCTAACATTTTATTAAATTTATTGCTAAGGGTAAAGCTCCAAATAATCTTGTAAATTGTATTTCTTAGGTTTCCAAACAGGACCTTGAGTCAAATGAACTTTGACCCCTCTCATGGCCAAGCAAAACCGATTAGTTAATAGTTATATTGAATATATTCTCTCTCTCTCTCTCTCTCTCTCTCTCTCTCTCTCACACACACACAACACACACACACACACACACACACACACACACAAAACAACTAATTTGAGAAAAGTGAGATCCAAAGATGCCAAGTGACTTGTGCAAGAACATATACCTGCTTAATATTACACACAAAAACGATAATGGAACATCTGTTTATCATAGGTACACCTTGACTTACTGAAGAGAATGGAAACCCTTCTATATATATGTAGATGTACACTAAATTCTGAAGTAGCTATCTTATTTTGAAGTGCATGTTATTAAGATACAAAACAAAATTTGATGGTGTGACTTTTTAGATCTCAGATCAATAAAATTTCATTGTCCTGTGAAGCTGCTATGATCTGAAGGCAAGAAACTTAAAATGACGCTTACTCCCAGGCCCTCTCCTGTGTAAAGATTCAGGGGTGTTCTTTATGCATGCTGTCTAGGCTTTTATAACTTGAAAGTTGCATCCAGTGCCCTTTAAAATCCCTTGGTTAAAATCGAATGCTGTCCCAGGAATGACTTAGTGCACTGGGCCTGAGAGAAAGGGTTTCCTCTCTTGGATGGCTGAGTAGCTCCTTTAATCTATTTACCACAAGTGTTCATTGCTCTGGGGCTCTGGGATTCTTCAGGATGAAAGCCCTCTATAAATATTTGTTATTGTTATGATAACCAGTATGGCTTCCTGAGTGAGATAAATTTGTCTTCTGGCTTCTGCTTCTCATAGCTTCCCTCCCTATCCTTTCATTTCTCTCTCCAGATAATTTTTGTGTTAGAGAAACAATCTATTTGTGCAGTTAATTAAGCTGAGTATGGTGTGATAGGCCTTAGCGACTTTTCAGGTTGTGTCTGCTAAGGGATAAAGGCCTTATAGCTGGGGGTTCATACCATAAATATATTATTTTAATCAACCAAGGGGAAAAATCCTTGAAAACAGAATTAAAAGTGATAACAGAAGAATAATTAAATATTGCATGGAGGGGTCATGGGGACTGGTTTCCACAAAATTAAAAATGGTAAATCAATGTTTGCAATATCCTGTAGACGATCGTCAAGCTAGCTCTTGCTTTCAGGCTTCTATAAGATGGCAGACTCTCCGCTGAGAACCTAGGTCCTCCCTGATCCAGCCCCAGACTCATTTTTCAGACTCCTCCTTCCCTGTCCAATAAATTATTCTTATTCCTTCTTGTTTATAAAGGCTACTCCTTCAAGAGTTCAAGTGACAGCTACTTCTTTTCTATTTTTATTTAATTTTTAATTGAGCTTTTAAAATGTTATACAGTATTTCCCACTCACATCCAGACCCCCTCCCCCATCTATGCCCCCCAAACCCTATGCTCTCTGCCATACACGCTGAGTCCTATTCATTCAGGTGTTTGTACCCAAATGTCCTTCAGTGTAAATGCGTCCACTGAAGTCTAGTCAGGCCATCCAGTGGTCGTATGTAAGTCATACTTTCACTCACCCAGCAGCAACCAGTCTCAAATAGTTCTCAATCTAGTGCTGACCCACCACCTATTTCTCACCTCCTCCTTGGGCCCTTGACAGATACTTTTTGATACTGCCCTGACTATGCTGACCCCAAGGCATCAGCCTCTCTGCTCCACTTTTGAAATCCTGCATTCCTGTCTCCAGTCTTATTTGCCATTACACAGGCTAAGACAGGGAATTCCAGTAAGCTTCTAGTGTGAGTTATTCTTGTCTCCAAATATTAGCAGTTTATAGGCTCCTGACAGAAAGATCTCAATGCAGCCTGACATGATAGGTCCTAATGTTTCCCAATACACCATTTCCTAGTAGATATTGGATTAATTGATCGGTTGCTAACTGCAAGTTGAGGAAAGCAATACTTGAATAAAATGGAAAAGTGAGGCTTGTAGTTGGATACTGACATGAATAAAAGGATATGGGGGCCTTGGCAAGTGCAATGAAAGAAAACTAGGTAAAGCTCTAGGACTTGGGATTTATTTAGCAGCTGTGTGAGGGCATTCAAAACTAGCACAAAACATCTGTTTCCTGCCAAATATGACTGACACAGCTGTTGGTGTGCATAGAGATACTTCTCTTTTGAAGTTAATGGCTTTTATCCAGCTGTGTCCAGTCTTTCAGCAGCTGCTCTGAATATAGCAGTTCTGGATCACATCTGTTGACTCTATACAAGTAAGATACATACATGGGACTTTTTTATTTCTTTAACTACAAATATGGGATGCAGGCACCATTGCCCTGAAACCTGAACTTCCCAAAAGCAAGTGATGGCAGCCGCTATTTTTTAATTTTCCTGAACCTATCAGCGTTTAGAATGAATAGCATGCAATTGTCCACCTGCTCCCACTCTCGCCTTCTGTTTTTATATGTTGCTCCCACTTCAAGTCAAGGACTTGTACTAAGCCCAGAAAATCAGAAGGGACACCTAGTATGGATTTAATAAGTTTTTCTAGGTTTTGCTGATTTAATTAAAGATCTGCTAAATAGAAGTTAAATGCTAAACCATCTGTGTTTAATTTTAAGAAGAAATGAATAAGGGTAGGCATCATCATGAATTGCACAGGACAGAGAGATTTATTACATGGATAGTGTTACGGTTATTCTCTATTAACTTGGAAAGACAGGATAACAGAACACCTGCAATTGTAGCTTGATTGAGTTAGATAAGGAGGCAGCATTAGCAGAGTGGTTAAAACCAAGGAATTTGACATCAAACATCTGGATTAGAGGCCCAGTTCTAGTCACTAACTGTGTGGCTTTGGGTAATATACTTCATTCTCTGACCCTCAGTCTTCTCCATTCAAAAATGATGACAATGATATTACCCACTTCATGGGTTTCATTTGGAGATTAAAGGGAATAATGCTCGATCTTGCACACTTTAGGAAGGAGATAAGGAGACAGGAGAAAGAAAATGTGATAGTACAGAAAAAAGAGACAATAACTTTCGGGCACAGCCTTGGGAATAGTTTTGGTTTGGGTTTTGGTTTTGGTTTTGCTTTGTTTTTTGAGCACCGTGAGTTTGTCTGCTTCCACAGTTTGTGCTTCTGCTCTGTCCTCAACCAGGCTAAAACCACTTATCTCTAGGGTTGATCCATTCTCTAGGATTCTGAAGGTCTTTTTAATGGATGACTTCTTCCAACGTCTTGTCTAACAATTCCATCTTCTAGAAACCATCAGAATGCCCTGCTTTCCATTTCAGCTACTTGATTCAGGTGCATCATACTTTATTTTTTATTGCCAACTCACGAATAAAATAATAAAATAAAATAAATTCAAAAGAAGAAAAATCTTTGACTTTTCTACATCTACAGTCACCAAAGTCCAAAGGAATATTGACTTATACCATATCCAACAGTCAGATGAGCAAAAGTTCTTAAAATTCATTATCTATTGAATATGTCTGCCTAGATACTACAGGCAAAACAAGGTGAAGCCGTAATAATCCTTAAAGGAATTCTTATTTTTCTTGATTATTTTACCTGTCAATGGTCATGGTCCCACTAAACAAATGTCGATCAGGAGCTGAGGCTCGCAGTAGAACTACAGAGAAATACAGAAATAAATAATATTCTCACCTTGTCCTGGAGAAAATTATAGCCTAGGAAGGAGAACAACAAGAAAACCAATCATTTCCATGCAGAGTCCAGGGGTGCTGTGGGTATTTGGGGCACCCTAATGTACTGGTGGATGTGTCAGGCTAGACTTCTTTTTTTAAAAAAAGATTTTATTATTCTTATTTTATGCGTATCCATGTATTGTCTGCATGTATGTAGGTGCAACCATGTCATGCAATGTCCCCAGAAGATAGAAGAGTCTGCCAGATCCCCTGGAACTGGAGCTACAGACAGTTGTTAGGCTCCATGTGGGTGCTGAGATTCGAACCCCGGTCTTCTGCAAGAATAGCCAGTGTTCTTAACCACTGAGCAATCTCTCCAGCCCCCAGGCTAGACTTCTTAAGGAACCTGTGTGCTATTAATATGGTGTAGGAAAAACCATGAGTCTGTTTTCACTCAGTTGTAAACTTTGGTATATTAAAATTATTTGTAATAAATTAATTGAATATAGTCTACAAGTGACTTTAACAGACATGTGAAATAAGGGTTACAATTCTATAAAATATTTAGTTCACTGGGCTCCTGGTCCCCATGCCACCTTATCCTGGACCTTCATGTACTTAGCTGCCAAGATTAATTTCCCAAAAATACCCAAGGAAAAGTTGGAAGTTAGAGTTTTCCAAGAGAAGTGGGGAAGGAGGAAACAAGAAGATGGAGTGTCATTGCAGAGGGAGGTAGAGGCCTAGCATCTCAAGTGCAGGTGTGAGCATCTTGTATGGTCCCATTTCTAGACTCTGTAATGATAATGATAAAACTCCACCAGGCAGGCATCTTCTTGCTATAGTATTCCTTTCATTTTGTCCTACTGTCCTTGTACTTTCAAGCTCTTTATCCATTATTCTAAGGATGTACTACGTGAATTTAACTCTCTCTCTCTCTCTCTCTCTCTTTGTGTGTGTGTGTGTGTGTGTGTGTGTGTGTGCACACGCTTGTGTATGGGAGACAATACTAAAAAGCTAAATAGCTTAAAAGGAATGGAAGCCTATCCAGAATGTGGTGGTATTAATAACACGTGTTTTGAATTTTCAACCCTTTTTTCCTCCTTAAAATGGATAGAAAAGACTTTTCTAACCTGTTGTTATATAATGAGAATAATGAGTTAATGAGTACAGGCATTCTGAGTTTGTTTTTCAGATGAACAGGCTTTTTTTGGTCTTGTTATTCTAATGGATAAGTACTGCAGGTGAATAATTCCAGGGAACCAACTGTCTGTGTTGATGACATGTTGCCAGGTTCTTCACGCTTATCTCATTTAATCAGACTGTTTTTCTTGGAGAGCTCTTTAGGTAGCTGATAGAAATTTGGATTTATGATTGTTGTTTATGAAGGGCTAATATTCCTACATTCTGATACTTACTATTTTTCTGATACATCTAAATGTTATAGAGAAGCTTACATCTAGGAATTCAGAGATAATTCCAAGGATCAAAGTTCTGTATTTACAATTTCATTCAATATGTAATTATTTACTTGACTGCTCAAGCTTACTTACAAGGAGCTCAGTAACTGCTTTAGCTTCATAACTTCTTAAATTCTCCCTCTCATTCTGTGTGTGTGCATGTGTATATATGTCTGTATGTTTCTGTTTGTGTGTGTGTGTGTGTTTTTCTGTGTCTTTGTGTCTGTGTGTGTATGCTTGTGAGTTTTGAGCTCACATTGTAGCCCAGGCAGGCCTTGAGCTTTTGATCCTCCTGACTCAGCCTCCCAAGTAGTTGGGATAGCAAACTTGAACCACCAGGCTGGCTTGTGGGATATCGTACAGGACATTTGAATCTGCATTATACAATTTCCAACTCTTTAAAAAATATTTGCTCCATTGGAAACAGAGCTCAGTAACTTGTGTATGCGAGGTAAGAACATTACTACTGAGATACGTAGCCAGCCCCTGAACCGATTAATATTTCTTAGAATTCTCCTCCCATGTAATAAGACATACTTTGGAGCAATCGTGACCAAATTTCAATCCTTGACCTGCCTAGTTAATCCTGGACCTAGTTACTGACATTAAGTTAGGCTTGTAGCTGCTCTTGGCTCAATTTCTTCCTATGAAAAAATGAGATTATTAACAATATGATGTAACTGGTGAGGTTGTGGTGAAAATGAAGTAGCTTCAACATGTAAATTACCTGATTAGAACCTGTCTGATAATCAATATGCCCCTAAAATGTTGTATTTACAGTTCCCTCTGTCATTCTTCCTAAGAATTCTGCATCAGACATACATCATCAAATGCCATCCCCTCATGGTGATCTTCCATAAGAACTCAATCTAAAGTATGGATTCACTGCCGTGTTCTGTCAACCTATGCTCCTTCCTTGTTTGTACCCACAACCTGTAATTACTGATACACACACACGCACACACACACACGTGTGTGTGTGTGTGCGTGTGTGTGTGTGTGTGTGTGTGTATTACTGAGTCTAAGACCTTACCATCTGCCTTGCTTACCATTGTTTCCATATAAGATGCAGGAGTATTCAATGGTTATGGCTACATGAATAACAAATACAGGAATTCTATTTTCTGAACCAACATCCAGGCCATCACTTCTGTCAAGAAAGTTTTATATCCCTTTAGGTGTAGAAACAATTGGAACATATACTTGGAATCCTGAAGTTCTGAACTTTCTTGGACATCTCTGATAATTTTGGTGGAGACTGGCAAAAAATGTCATCATAATGGGTTTGAGAAATGCAAGCATATGATCTCTCTAATGGCATTGTGTCCTACAGTGATCATTGAAAAATTGGTATCTAATAAATTTGGCCACTATTTCCTCTGTTCTTATGGGTCTCCCTGGGTAGATTTTGACATCTTAAAGGATGTGACTTTTTGCTGTTTTATTCTGATGTCTGCAGAGCACTTAACACCGTGATTTGCTCACAATGGTTACTCAATAATTGCCCACTCTCTGAATGAACTTCAGTCCTTTAGTACAGCAATTTAGCATCACAACTTTATTTTCCAGTGTGCTAGGAACAGGAGAGACAACCTGCAAACTGTTAAGAGGCAGGGAGGGCTTATAACCTGAGTTTGAAAAGCAGATACATTAAAAAGAGCCAACCTCTTAATAAGAGATTGCCTAACCCCAGCCCTAGAGAACTCTCAAAGAAACCATTGTTTAGGTGATTTCAAGGTGGACTCACTCTCAGACTTTCACGTTGCCATAGAGATGGCATGCTTTTCTTCCTAAATGATATTTGCTTGTAATCTCAAAAATCTATTCTGCAAATTAGCACAGGTGATTTGAGAGTCGAGAGGAGTGGGCTATACTAGCTTCAAGACTTTCTACTCTATGAACGCCTGGTCTGATAAATTGAGGAAAAGGACTTTAAAGACCATTCTAAGAGAAAGACTACTTTGTGAGCTCTTTGTTTTCCCCTCCTATGACTGAAGAGGAGATAGTACAATAGAAAAAAGGAGGTTTCTTGGTCACAGGATTCAAAATCCAGAACTGCAATTTGTTTGTATTGACTCATCACAGAAAATATCACCTAGTGAGGAAATGTACAGTCTGAAGTTGCATAGTCGGAGTTATATAGTAAAACACTAACAGAACTGTGTTGAACATGGTGGGAATGTTTCATAGTGCTAGTTAGGCTTAAGTTTATCTAAATAAACTTCCCTTGAGGAAAGAGACATCTTGGCACTCCCTTTCCAGCCTATGAGGTACCTTACTCTGTCTCATCTACAAGGTCTTTGTCTTTTTCCTGGCCTCTTATATTAGTCTTTCTAAAATATTTCTCAGGTACTATCACATATCCAGACTCTTAGTGGTGCTTCTTGCCAGTTGAATAAAATCAAATCCTTAGGTGCAACACAAAAACCTTTTCAAGACCTTTCTGTCTAGCTTACTTTCTCCTCATTTCAGTAATACACTTCAATTCTGCCCATTCTGGAGTCCTTATCGTACATTTCCTGTCTATACCCTGTAGCATTTCCCCTAGCTCTTTCCCACCATGTCCTCCTTCACTGAATGCTTGCTTCTGGTATGCTTTCTCTCATGGAATGCCTCTCCTTCAACCGACAATCCCCTAATGAAATTCTTCTCACCCATTAAAGATCATTTAAATGCTATTTCAGTGGGAAGTGCTATATCGGTGTTGGGCATTTCTTGAGCCTTCCTACTAATCTGTTATCCTCCTGGGGCTTAACACAAAGCCTCCATACAGATACTGAAATACTTTAAACATCATAAATGAACTGTAGATTGGTTCACATTTATGCCTAGACCACAAGTATAGGAATGTTCGATATCTTGTACAGTTGGCCAAGAGGTAATCTGTATGCTGAAACTATTTTATCACTGTCAGACAAAATGAAGGAAGCTTACTACATTACAGCTTAGGATACTACAATGAGGCATAAATGCTAAGCCTTAGAAAGGGGCAGGGGAACCTAGCAACACTGAACACAGTGATCTTGTCTGGCTTTTCTTTCTACCATTCCCCTGTAGCTCAACTACCCTTTCAAAAAAAAAAAACCTTCTCTTAACACTTTGTGAAT
>NW_008355642.1:3556699-3575466 GCF_000622305.1 Nannospalax galili
GAGAGAGAGAGAGAGAGATCCCTATGAGGAAACTTAAAGTTCTAGCAATCTCCTAAGAAGATAGGCAAGACCTTCCAGCTTCTTTGTTTAAAAGCTGCATAGCGTTAAAGCTAATGACAGGGCAGTAAGCAGCACACAGTTTTTGAAGAACGTTAATATGGCAACCCAGACCACCCATCATAAATTCAATCCTCATGCTTTATGCTTTATCTAAAAATTTAGACTTATTTTGCAGTCCTCTCTCAAATATAACTGTGTTTGCTGAAATATTTAAAGCCGTATTTTATGTTAAAGTTGGTGCTCTGAAAACACTAACAGGTTTATTCTGTAGCTTTCAAGGACAACCTGGGGACATCCCTGTGTGTTCCAATAGTACTTTCAACCTTGGCCTAAAAGTGATAAGAATATGAAATAGTACTTAGAGAGAAGATGTGGCACAGTGTCAGAGACACAGCGTTCCATATATAGGACTCACTCCTTTGGGGTTATTTCTCAAAGTAGTTTCTATGTCCATCAACTGAGATTAATACACTTGTGGAATGTTTGTCCTGAGGATTTATGCAGCACGTATGCAAAGCACACTGACTCCTTGCTTCCTGGAAAAGTACATGCCTGTTTTGTCATTCACACAGAGGAAAATATTCAGTTATATTCACATTAAACATAGTTTTTGAATGTCATTTTGTGCCATGGAGATGCCCCTCCCTTTTTATTCAGGCATGGAGGAAATGAAGTAGAGGGCTGCTGCCAGATAAGCAGCACTTGCATGGGCATGCATCCCCTTCAGAGCAGCCTTGCAAGTATCCTCCAAATGCCTTCATCCTCTGTATTCCCTAACAAGGGGTGCGGGTTGGAGCATTCTCAACAAGGTTCCCGCGTCCTGAAGACCTTGCCACATTAATGGAGATATGGAGATGAGGTTTTGTATTAAGATGCCAATTACCCAGGCAATTTGCAAAGGGTACTTTAACCAGGCAGTATGCTGACAGAAATGATCCCTGATTACAAGCTTCGTGCAGTGAATATATCGACAGCTTGCTGTCTTGCCTCTGAGTGCATGTGTGTGTCAATGCGTGTATGCACATGCTCCTCCCAGTGTGTGTTTATGTTTCTTGTTGCCTGGAGTGGTACAGTTTCAATGGTTTTTCTTTGCATAGAATATCACTACCTGTAGTTAGAAGTTACTTATTATTTCGGCATTCTTGGCTTTCCCACCTTCTTTCTGTCCTGCTACAAGCAAAGCTTCCCAAGTTGAATCTTGAAATATCTGACTTTAAAGTCAAGCTACAGTCTTGTGAGGCTGTTACCATCTGTGAGTTTTCACAAAGGCCATATAGCCAAAGGCCTTAGCAATAGATCACAACAACAGGGTTTTATTTGCTAAAGGGTTTTATTTATTGTGCCTTTGAGATTATCTCCCCAGATACTCTTTTAACATACACACAAGCACACCTATGTGTACTACAGACACACTCAGAAACACACACAGAGTCATAATCTACTTTTTAAAATACTTCTTTTCTGTGCTTATAACCTAAGTTTTTCAAATTAAATAGTAAATCATATGTACTACTAAAATAATTCATTTTAAAAATCAGAAAATGCAAGTAATTATAAAGAAGATCAAAAGATTTCTACCACCCCTGAAATAGCCACTGTCAACATTTCTGTCTGTGCTGAGCAGCATAAATTCATTTAATTTCCCTGTGGTAATGAAAAGGAAATTGTTGATAGGGCACAATTCTTCTGGGGGATGGCAGTAATACAACTTGAAATGAAACAAAGTCAAGGTGCTGGCGTGCATACCTGAGAACTGACTGGGACCCCTGAGGCCAAGCTTGGCTCTGGCAGAATCCACTGTGGAGCGAACAAAGAATTAAATGCCAGGACAGAAGCCATTTCAGAGGGATTGCCTGTCTTTACTCAGGCTTAGGAGTGCAAGCAAAACTTTCCCTGCTTATTGCTGGCTAAAGCCTGAGCTCTGGCTCTTGTGAAGGAAAGGATTGGATTTTGACAATCAACTAAGCATACTCACTGCAGTCCACTACACTCAAACAAGAAATTGAGTCAGTACTGAGTAGTAAGATCCTTCAAATAGCTTTCAATTTTTTTGGAAACCATTTTTGCCTTTCAGTTATAGAACATGTGTGCAAAGAGAAACAAAGCTCAGTGTTCTGTAAAAATTTTGTTGTTACATGTGGAAAGATGTTATGTTAAGTGCCTCCTGAAGCTGAAGTATTTAAAATATTCAGTTATATTGTCACCACCCATAAACATGTGAAGGTAATGTAATTTCTATATAACGTTTTCCCTAGATATCTGAACTGACTTCGATTTTCATTCTTCCAATCTACCGCTACAACTCTGATTCTCGAATGGTAATGTGCCTCCATTGAATCCGTAGGGCCTCTGGATGTGAGGGGTGCTGCTGCCCAAGTTTCTGATTTCATGGATCAAGGCCTGAGAATCAGAATGTCTCACAATTTCCAAAGTCATAGTGATAATACTGATTTGGGGATCACAAGCGGAATGAATGATGTGGAAAACAGAATGTCAAGACTGGACAACAAAGGTGAAGATCTGAACTTCTCAAGACTGTAAAAAATTTTTAAAAACACACAAGAACGGTTTCTGGTTTTCTGAGACAGAGTCTTGATCTTACTATGTAGGCCTGGCTTTGTAGACCAGGATGTCCTCAGGATCTAAAATACTGGAAATTGTGTGTGTGTGTGTGTGTGTGTATGTGTGTGTCTGTGTGTGTCAGTGTCTGTGTGTGTCTGTGTGTGTGTCTGTGTGTGTATGTTGCCACCACACCCAGCTTCCTTTTTTTGTTAATCTGAATTTCCCCATGTTTGTCTTTCTGAAACAATATTTCTAAATCCTTTCAGTGTTGTCTGACTGGTCTCTTTTGGAAAAGACTTTTGACTCTGCCAATTAACAGCTGTAGGTCTTGGAGCAATTTATCCAATATCTCAGAACCCCAGTCTACATCTGTGAAAAAGATTAAAAATAAACACCAAAGAAATATGTGGCTCACCCAAGCAGCATGAGCATTAGACATAATAAGGAATGAATGAAAGACCTGGCATAGGAGACTGTGTTTATTATCCTCTCCCCATCCATTGTAGTCTGTGTATTTATGATGCAAGGGATGCTTTTCCACTAGTTGCAGTGTTGATTTACCTGCAATAGCTTTTAATATCAATCTAATGGAACCTATGTAGTATTCCACAGATAATTTAACAAACCAAGTTTTACCCCATGATTCTCTGGCATTTTTGTGTCAGAAACAAGTGCCAACAAGTTTAATAATTATAGCAAATATTTATTGATGCCTAGCACTATGATTACCAAGAATGATCTCATCTAACCATAATGACAGACCTGTAATGAAAGTGTTATTACTATTATTTTACAGATGAGGGAATGGAGGCTCAGAGAGTTTAGGTAACTTGCCTGAGGTCACACAGATGCTCATAAATTCTGAGCCAAGATTTAAACCAAAGGCTGCCTGCTCTCCAAAGTCTAAGCTCCTAACAACACTTGCCTCTCCAGTTTGGAATCATAGTTTGTCACTGTTGTCTCATAAGTACAGATGAAAGAACTGAGGCCAAGGCCTGGGATTGAGGTATCCTAACTCACAAATGGCAAAGCCAAAAGTAAATTTGGGGTTAAGCTCCAACTTCTTCATTTTCTACAGCAAGGCAACTTTGCTTTGGTACAAATAAGTCTTCACTCCCCCATTCAGGTGTCAGACAAATAATGGTTCTGTAGAATAGGAAAGGAATTCTGTATTTGCATATTTAACAAGCAGCTCTCTGTGAGAGGAGGGAGAGGATGCCTTGCTTTTGAAGCATTCCCTGATTTCCATGATATAAATTCTCCAGGCTAGCCTGACCGCACTAGATACTGAGCTGGGCAGAGATGCACCCAGTGTGCTGCCTGGAGTTGGTGTGAGTGTCTCTAGCATACGATTGCACCCACCTTGTAGACTGACCAACCAAGGCTCTGAGTACTGCTCCAAAGTAAGATTCCAATAGTCAAGGGAAAAAAAAAACCGAATGTTTCTTATATACTACAATTATGACTTCCAGCAGAATTAGTATTCTGGGCAACGTTTAGGACTGGCTCTATTACTGACATTGAGGCCCTGCCAAGGGCCTCTTAGAGCTTATTTATAGAATAATTCCCTGCCTTTGGGTACATGAATATATTGTGTCATACTCTAGAAATGCTAATCTCTTGTCTCAAATGATTTCTTTAAGGACAAATTAAAACACTCCATGTTATCTTTTTTTAAAACTTTGGCAACATAAAAAACAACCTTCTGAAACTTCTAAAATGACCCAAGAAACACGTATTTATTTCTAAGAAATTTAGAAAATACAAGCAAAAAAGAAAATAGATATTAAAGACACTTGTTATTCCAAGATCCAGAGACAAAGATGGCTGACATTTGAGTATATATGCCTCTAATATCTTTCTCTTCCTATATGCAGATGATATATATTTTTTGTGAAAAATTGCTGTCTGGGAAGGAAATCCATTTACAAAATGAAAAGCTATCACAGATTATTATCCTCTCTGTACAGGTCCTGCCACTATATTTGTATTCACGGAAATGGTATGTTAGCTATATTTATGCTGATGTTCTACACACATTTGAAGATAATACTACTAATGGGGATTGTTATCTGTGAGTACAGATGGGGCTAAAAAGACCAGTGTGACAGTCTGTGCCCTTTCTACTCGGTACACCACTGTACACACAAAGCCTGTTTTTGAGTTACAATTGCAGCTGTACTGATATGGTGGTTGATTGAGACTTCGCTTCTGAGACCTGAGGTCACCCCAGAGCTCAAAAAAAAAAAAAAAAAAAAAAAAAACCAACCACCTCCTGCATTCCCTTATTGCTGTAGCCAGTCCTGCCTGCTGCTTTTTCCTGCTGCCTGCAGCCTGGGCCCATTGTTTGAAGTAGGACTTCAGAGCTGCTTTAATAGGTTTTCTTCTGCCCTCCCTGCTTGAGGTTGCCTCACCATACAAGGCCTGATCTGGTATCCTGGGGCCATCCATCCTTCACACATGTCCAGCCCAGTAGGGTACTGGTAGAAATGGAATTTGTTCATTCTCTCTACTCAGACTTGATTTTAGTGAAACAATACCCAAGAAAAAAATGTAGCACTCATAATACAACGCAAGATGACTGACTGTGGGAAATTAATGTTTCTGAAGTAGATACTCTGTATGACCTTGGGAATAATGGTCAAAGCTGTGGTAAAGGAACAGACCTTTCTGGAATCTTTGTTTTGCTTTCTTATGTGGATTTTCTTGAGAGCACCTCCTCAAAGGTCACATCTAAAAGAGATGACCATAACATGTGTAAAGAAATGCAACTCTTGTCAAGAAGTTTCTTAAAACTGTGGTAAACTATGAGTATAGAAATCACTGATATTTGGTCAATTGACACTGATATTTTTGGTAGAGTACATTATTATTGTTGTTATTGTTTTGGTATGGGTAGATCATCAGGTTCCCTCTAGAGAGGAGAAAACTTCTTAGTTGGGAAAACCATGTGACAAAAGACAGCTTAGGCTTTTGAACACGTCAACATTTCGTAGGAGATGGAGTATTGGTTTGGGTGTATTTTGTTGTTCTGCCATTTCAGGGGGAATTCACAATATGGGAGAATTATCACACCCGTCCTTCCTTCAGTTTCCTCCTCATTAAAAAAAGTAATAATAATGCGGGAAGGAGATGACTTAGTGGGTAAAAGCACTTGCTGTTAAGCACAGGAGTTCAATCTTCAAAACCCATATAATGGAACCGATTCTCACAAATTGTCCTTTGACATCCATCCACACATCTGCTGTCACACACATTTGCACACATATGCACCCACATACACGAAATAAAGGGATTTTTTTTTAATTAAAAAATAGGGGCTGAAGAGATGGTTCAGTGGTTAAGAGTGTGTACTACTCTTGCAGAGGACCCAAGTTCAGTTCCCAGCACCCATGTTGGGTGGCTCACAGCTGCCTGTAACTCCAGCTCCAGGGGAGTCAATGCTTCTGACCTCCAGTGGCACCTGCACTCATGGGCACAACCCACACACAGATACATAATTAAAAGAAAATAATATATTTTGATTGTTTTAGAAAATCAAAAAGTAACAATGCATCCTTCATATGGATACTACAATGACTGAAGCATTTCACATGTTGCCTGAGGCATAGTGAATGCACTTCTCTAGAAATATTTGCTCTCCCAGGACCAGGATGCCTATTGTTAGGTAGTATCTTCTAGACATGAAAAGGAAGCTGCTCTCCTGAAATTTCAACAACATGGTGGCTTAAACAAGACGTACATAATGGCAACACTAGTTGACATGCAAGACTGGGTGGGAAATTTCACAAAATACCACCTCTAGATGGAGAGCTGCAAACTATCAATGGCTGCTGAAGGAGAGAGAGCAAGTTTTGTCAAGGGATGAATCCCCTTATAGGCTATCCAATCCAAAGAGGTCAACCCTAAACACATGTACATACGGGCAACACTAAATGGATTTAGTAGGCTTTTTGTTTTGCTTTGTTTTGGTAGGTGTGTGTGTGTGTGTGTATGCCTGTGTGTGTATATGTGTGTGTGTAAAAAGATGACTTTGATGAGACATGGAAGGAGTTGGAGGGGGAGAGGGAAGGATATCAATGATGTAAACACAATACTCATGTATAAAATTCTCAAAAAATTTTAAATTTGAAAAGCAAAAATTGTGGAAAGCTTTTTAAAATTCCAAAATTTAAGGAGTAGGGAGTGAAAAGAGTATATGAATCCCAAAGTAATAGCACAAAAAAATGCTAAGTATTTAAAAATCAGACTCTTGAGTATATGCAGATTAGAATAAATTAATCCATGACAGCTATAATTATTTCACACATCAAAGAAGTTTCCTTTTGTAAAAGATGGAGGCTACTACAGAACCCCACAACTGGTTACACGCAAAGACTATACATCTGAGAGATGCCCAGTCCTAGGTGACATATCTACAGTGGAACCTCTACACCTAAGGCTCATGGAACATAGCAGAAGAGGGTGGTGGGGCGGGAGAAAGAGAAAACTAGTGCATCCCTTGGCTCTCACCAATGAAGCCTCCTTATACAACAGAGTGTGATGCACACAAAAAGCCACAACTGGCCAACTTTTAAAGAATAAGAGACTGCAGTGTGTGTCCTGAGATAGGACTCCCATATCAAACTTCTTCCACCCATGGCTCAGGCACCGTTGTGGAAAAGGGGTTGGAAAGAATGTAAGAGCCCGGGATGGTCCATGAGCATAGGGAAGCAGAGGCTTTCAGGCCACTGGAAGCTTGCACATGTGAACTTGTGCCAGAGGTGGCACCAAGTACAGGACCCATGACAATCAGACAAGGGCCCAGAGGGGAGGGAAGGAATGGGTTTCAGGTTAGCCCTAGTATGGGAACTGTTGGAAACTGATAACTACTGGGACAGTAGGCCATACCAACCATGTCTAGATAAGCTGACTAGACTACAGTGGATGAATTTGCACTGAAGGACATCTGGGTACAGATGTTTGACTAGATAGGACTTAACATGTATAGCAGAATACGTGAATTATGGTGGGAGAAGGAGGTAGAGGGCATGGATGGAGGAGGGGGTCTACATTTCATTAAGGACTGTTGTATGAAATGTACAAAAGCTCAATAAATTTTTTAAATTATATATTTAATTTTTTTAAATATTATTTTTGCATGTGTATGAGTATATGGCCTGCATGTATGTAAGTGCACCCATGTCATGGAATGCCCACAGAGGTCAGAAGGAGGAGTCAGATTCCCCTGGAACTAGGAATTGGAGTTACAGTTGTTAGCCATTATGTGGGTATTGGGAATTGAACCCAGGTCCCCCACAAGAGCAGTCAGTGCTTTTAACGACTGAGCCATCTCTCAAGCCTCTAACAATTATATTTTACTTACAAAACATTGACTCTTAAGTCCAAGGGAAAAGCAGTGTCTACATGACACCTGGTTGTGGTCTAGCAGTGATGCCCAGGCAAGGAAGCCAGATAATCTTCCAGTTAAATGTTGGTGCCCTTAGGGCCCCTGTTTTCCCCAACTGTATTGATTTTTGTTCTTGTGAATCACAACATTTTGGACATGAGTTTCTTGATCCTGGCTACACATTGAAACTATGGAGGGGTGATTTTAAAATATGGATGCCTGAACTCCACCTCCAGAGAGTTTGACTTAACTCATCTGCAGTGGGGCTGGACTGGGCAATGGTATTTTTCTAAGCTCCCCACAAGGTTCTAACGTGCAGCCAGAGTTGAGAACCAGTTGATTTCAGACAGATGCTGTACATCTGTGACAAAGATGATAAAAATGAATGCCATACTATTGAAGGAGGCAGGATATTTCTGCAGCCTTGATCCTGGATTCCCCCCAAATCTCTTGAACCAAGGCAATGATCACTAATCCATGAAATTTTCATTGGCCCCCACCTGTAGTTACCAAATATCACCAAGCCGTATTGTGCGTCTCTCCACTGAACGTGTTCAGCTGGTGTTAAGGGAGGATAAAAACTTCATACCTGGCCCTATAATGATGTTGAGAATAGTACTATGGTAGTCTAAGAGTTAATCTCATTAATGCTGATCTCCTATGCTTGGGCTGTTAGCTGTTGCTCAGCTTTTATTAATTTAGGCTTCAACATGTATCTGCCTTGTCCACAGTTCCAGATGGTGCTATAACTCATGCCCTTCTGTCAGTTCCAGAAGATGACTACATGTGTTTTATTTAGATAAACTGTAATTATGCTGACTTTCAAATGTTTTGGTAATTTTGGTCCATTTGTGGGTGATAAGTGGTAAAATCCACTCTTCATTATTACATACTGAAAATCATCTAAAAACAGATTGGTTTTCATTAATGAAGTCTCATGTGATGGGGAGATGAGGGAGGGAACTCAGTACTTTAGATTTTAATGAGCATGGATTTAAAAAAAAATAAAGTAGAGCAACTTTCATTTGCATAGAAGACCTGAAGCCAGGGAACAAAACCTTACCTTGACAGGGTAGCAGTTAGGAATAGGTCTCCATCCAATATGTCTACAAAGTGTTCTGGCTTAGGAGAAACAATGTAGTCCAGGGCCTATTAGTAAATAGGCATATCCATTGCCCATTTGGCACACAGGCATAGTATTTCTCTAGGCAACAAGCTGAGTTTTAAGCTGATTCCAATGTAAAATGGAAATATAAATCATACCCACTCAAATACTTGTATTTCTGCCTGGAATTTTTCCTGTAGACATCTCATTGCTCTGTGTTCCCCAATTTTTATTAGTTTTTTATTTAATTGGTATAAAAAGGAATGGGTTACTTTGCTCCTGATAGAGAGAAGTGAATATGACCTTTACATTAGGACAAGATTAAGGAAGCAAGAGGCTGAACCTCCAAAAACCTACTTGCAAATAAATTCATCATTTGAAATCAAAAGACCTAGAATCAGATATAAAACACAGTATTGTATTAGTTTAAAATATTATCTTCTCATAATTGTCCATTAAAATGGATTATTGATAACATAGCTTTTAATGTGGACTTCAGTTGCTCTAAAAATTTTTAAAGGATCTTTTTGAAATGTACAAAATAAAATAAAATAAGCCTCCTGGAAGGGCCTTAAATGCTAAGCCTCAGCAAAATTTGTTTTATCTTAAGCAAAAATCTTTTACGTTCCAAAATCTTCCCGAAAGCTCTGAGACTCTGCCAAGTAGGATGAAGAAAATAGAGGGGGAGGATAGTTGAGGTTTGTTTTGTTTGTAAAACTGTTCCTTCTTTCTTGTTTATTCTTGGTGGCCAGGAGTGATGTCCTGGGTTGCTTTGTTCTTTGCCTGGAATCTCCACCTTACCATGTGAAAGGGTTTTGAAAGCTTTATTCAGCTTCCTTGTAGCAAAAGACAAAAGCAACTTCTACCTTTAAGTACATTCTCAGTGAAAACTAATGTCTGGGGGATTTCTAGGGGCTGACTTTAGGCACTGGAGTCTTATCTTGGTATTTTTAATGCGGAGCTGAGCCTGCAAGAAACATCTCTTGGATGTGAAGTTGATTTTATTCTTGGGGTTTTGATAAAATACAGTACTTACTAACTACAATCAGCAAAGTGGATCTTTACAGAGAGAACATCCATAAAAAAGAAAACCACAGAAATCAAGCAATTGTATTTTCCCCTACCATTTAATGATAGAGGGTTGAGGCTGTCTAATCAATTTCAGTATTGTTACTCTTCCATGCTACTTGATTGAGACACCTTCCTTGATGGTTATGTGTGTTTAAATGGCAGGCAGCTTAACCTTCCCCTGCTCTCCCTCCCCTTCCTCTTTTCTCTTTTTTTTTTTCCTTTTCCTTTGCAGCCAGAAATAACTGGCAAACTGTTTTCTTCATCCTAATTTGGAAGAGGAAGGTAATACTGACTTTTTACTGCATTCTTTCTGCTATCTCAGTCGTTTGGAACATTTATTGAGTGTCTGAGCAGCAAATACTGTTTTCCATTTCAACAAAGAGTTAATTCATCAGCAAAATCAAATTTCGAATTGAATGTCCCTTCCAATATCCAAAGCTTGTTTATTTCTCAACCCAAACCTATGTGTCTCTGTGGGCTAGGGATGCTTATTATTTGGTAACATTTGTTTGGTTACGTTTTGTCTTAAAAGTGGAGCTGTTTCATAAGCAATAACTTATTGCAAAATATGGCATCACATTCAACCGAAAATGAACCTTGAAAATATTAATTTTGGCTACCATAAATTGTTGTCATCTGATTTTTTCCTACAGTGTTGGTCCCTCAATTTACATGTCAGAAAGGAAAGAGTCATTGCTTAGTGGCTTACCAATGGCAAATGTTTTGTTCAATTGAATTGAGTCTACCTTGATACCTCTAAGTATGTTAAAACCTACTCATTGCACACATATAAAATAGGTGCTCAGTAAACCCTGATGAATTCAAGGGTGCTGTGTGTTTGGATGGAATAAAGTAGGAACTGGAGAAGGAAATTAGCTAGAGTATAACTGTGTAAGTAAGTGTATGTGATATGTCAACTGGACTTGTATGTTTTGCTAAAAACCAGAATAAGATCAAAGAATTTCCAAATTAAAAGTTTAATAAATATCTAAACCTGGAGGATGAGAGTGGAGTGTGGGAGGTAAAAATGAATAAAATCTACTATATAAATGTATGAAACCAGCAAATTAGTGAATAAGTTTTCAAATTTTCATTCAGAAATAGTTCAGCATTTATCTCTAAATAATAGAATCTTTTGTTTTTATATAATCTCAATAATATTAACAAATGCCAAAATTAAGACATGTATTTATTTTAAAATTTAGATGATCTTTGAATGAGGGTGTAGTGCGGTGGTCGACTGTTCACCTAACCTGTACAAGACCCTGTGTTCAATAGCCAACACCATTAAATAAAAGTATAAATGTTAGAGATTCTTAACTATTACTCACTGGTTCCAGTCTCTGCCTTTTGGATACTCTGTATCCATCTCCTAATCTACTGTTTCTGTTTATTCCTCACTAGATTTATGTTTACTCTAAGCCTGACCTTCACATGGCTTTTTACCTTCTGAATAACTCATTATAGGGTCCTGGACTTAGAGATTTTAAAAAAATGTTTTATTTATTTTTTTATGTGTATGAGTGTATTTCCTGCATGTATGTGAGTGCACCCATGTTGTGCAATGCCATGGAGATCAGAAGAGGGCTTCGGATTCCCCTGGAACTGGAGTTAAGGACAGTTCACAGCCATCACATGGGTGCTGGGAATCCAACCTGGGTCCTCTGCAAAAGCAGTCAGTGCCTTAACCACTGAGCTATCTCTCCAGCCCCAGAGAATTTTTTTAATTAGACTTCTTAGGGACTGGAAAGATGAACATTTTAAACAGGTACATAGCAGAACAGGAACATGTATGTCACATTTCTTTAGCTCTCACAACATCCATAACCAGTAGATTTTTAAATCAATAATGCCTGATAATTCTGTTTTCTAATTAACTATTAATTTTTTAAATTTATGTTTATGTTTGTGTATGCTGCATGTGTGCAGTGCCCACGGAGGCTGAAGAAGGCATTGGAACCCCTGAAACTGGAGTTGCAGGAGGTTGTGAGCCACCTGATGTGGGTGCTGGGAACCAAATCCCAGTCCTCTACAAGAGCAACAAGTAATTTTAACCATTGGGGCATCTCTTCAGCCCCGCCTAAGTGACTTTTGAACACTGAATGTGAGTCTATGTGGATGACTTGGGGCATAGCAGAAAGAAGAATAAATAAACAAAATGGCAATTTATTGATCATCTCTATGAATCAGACATTAAACTAGATGTTTTTCATCCAAATCTTTTAATTATCAACCATAGGAACTAACTGTCCTCATTCTCAGTGTACAAATGAGAAACTGAAATTCAAAAATTTGAAATATTTTGCCTATTTTTTTCAAACCTTTTATTTAAGTATCTGAAGATTTTAAATGTATTACATACTGGTAGAGTTGGTGGTGTTAAATGCATGTAAAACTGAATGTTCTAGGCCTGCTCTAAAGTCATCATACATTCCTATCCAAGTCCTAGGAAATATGTATCCTTGGTCCTCATTTGTAAAGATTCATTTCAGCGAAGTTAAGTCACTTGTCCAAAGTATATAGATGCTAAAGTAACATAAGGAGAACTTGGATACAACTTACCTCCCAAACTTATGCTCATCCCCTTACATTGCTGTTGCTCCAGTTGCCACTAATTGAATTGACAGAACTGTCTTTGTATCCTCCTGATGACAAACACATTATACTGTACCCTAAGATGTGTGATAGTATTCTTTCCTCAACAGAATATACATTTTAAGAGGACAGGAACCCTTGTTTCCTTCACTAGTATATCCCTAACATATAGAACAAAGCCTTGTACATAACAGATGCACATTAAGTATTTATTGCATGAGTATGTGCAAGTTTCACTCTTCGGAAATAAAGACTTCTTATGGGCAAGTGGATTTTGGTCATCTAAGATAGCCAGGGCTTAGCACAGTGCCAGGCCCTTAATAATCAGTCAATAATACCTTAACACTTAATGTTTCCAAAGCAGTATCATATATCATAATGGCTTGAATATGAAATGACCTAAAAAGGTTTATGGGATAAACTCTTGCTCACCAATGGGTGTCACTATTTTGGGAAGTGATGGAAATTGTAGGAGGTGGGGCCTAGCTGGAAAAACTAAGACACTGGGAGTGTAACCTTGAAGATTATATCTCCACCCCCTCTCTATCTTTCTGCTTCCTTACCACTATGAGAAGAACAAGCCTGCCACCTATTCTCACCACTATGATGTTCTGTCTCACCACAGACGGAGGAAAATAGAGCCAAGTGATTGTGGACTAAATCCTCAGAAAATTTGAAAATAAATCCTCCTGCCCTTAAATTATTCTCTCAAGCATTTGGGTCACAGCTATGTGAAAATAACTAATATATGTGTGTTAAGTTTAGTGTTCATATAAATTCAAAACCAAAGGCCAAAAGTTATAGGAAGTATCAGAGGGGAGAAAGAGGTAAATAGTCCCCAGAGGGGGCTATGGCACTCTGAGTGAGGGAAGAAAAGAACAGGAGTAACTGCCAGGGGGCAGAAATGAGCTTCCCTCCCTCTGGAGAAATAAGAAAGGATTAACAACCCATAATTCTTAGCTTGACAATACACTAAGGAACTTTTGTGCCACAGATCACTGTGTAGCCTCTAGAGGCAGAGTGCCTCTGATCTCAGCCTCAGTTCTCACAGCCCCACCCCATCCAAGACCCCACTTCTTCCCCAGGCAACTTGGCCTACAGCACTAGAAAGGAGATAGCTATTTTACGCCTGCCTCTGAGACTGGAAGATTGTTGCTTAAGGAACAGGGCTCATATGCTACACATTCATTTCTTTAGATCTCCATGCTAATACAATGAGATAGTAGTGATTCCTTTCTCAAAAATTGTTTATTACACATTATGTCTATGCACTTGCCATGTGAGTACAAGTTTGCCATGGTTGGTGTGCATGTAGAGGACAACTTCTGTGAGTCGGTTCTCTCCTTCCAACAAGTGGTGGTCAAACATGGGCAATCAAGTTTAGTAGCAAGTGTCTTTATCCACTAAGGCATTTCATTGCCCATAGCAATGATACTTAAGCCCATTTATTAGGTGAATGAGCTGAAAAGCAATTAGGGCAGGGTTTGTTTTTTGTTTGCTTTTGGCTTTCTTAAGAATGTATTGATTTTAGTTGGCAAATTTTGTAATTATTTTTATTTGGTTCTTCCAATATCTTTTCTCAGTAAATACCAAAAAAATACTCATTTGTAGGAATATTGAGCTCATTTTGATACACAGGATATGAATGATAGGGGAGAGGCAGAGGGTGAGCATTACTGTAAATCAGCTACATAGATCTAAGCAGGAGATCAAGAGCCTACACTATCACTGAATACATTTTTCTGGAATCCAATAGTAACTTCTTGTCTGGCATACTAGAAAATCTTCATCAGTCTACTCTCTTCCTGCCTCTGGGTATTCCTCCCAAATCTGTTGTCATGACTTAGCTTCCTCTGGTCTCCAAATGTTAGAAAAAGCCTTAAGCCTTTTGCCTCCCTAGTCACATTTAAATATTTCCAGTGCTTTACTGAGCTGAGATATGGTGATGATAATTTGTGTCCCTAGTCCAGACCTTTTGCTCTTAGTTCTAGACCCACTTGAGCATTCAACAAATATTTGTCAAGTACCTACTGTATGTCAGACATTTTTCTAGGCACTTTGACTCCTTCATTAAACAAAACAGAAAAAACACGTTTGTTTCAGTTGTATTAAGGCAAGAAACAGATGGAATATATAAGTTAATTATATAGTATACTAAAAGGTCTTAGAGGATGTTGTAAAAGACCAAGGAAAGGAAGAACTGGATAAGAAGTAAAAAGTGATATGAATTGATTTGCAATATTAAATAGAGTGGTCAAGATAGATTTCCTGGGGATATAACTCAGTTGGTAGAGTGTTTGCTTGGCATGTTTGAAGCCCTGGATTTGGCCCCCGGCACCTCACAAAGCTGGGCATTGTGGTGCACACTGTGTAATCTCAGGACTCAGAAAGTGGAAGCAGGAAGAGCAGAGGTTCAGGGTCATCCTTGGCTCTATTGCAAGTTTGAATCCAGCTGAGAATACAGGAGACCCTGTCTGAAAAATGGTACACTTCCTTATAAAGATCAAATTTGAACCAAGATTGAAATGGGATGAGAAAACAAGTTTTATGGATAGCAAGAAGAAGAATGTCTCAAGCAAGAACTAGTGCAAAAGTCCTGCTTTGGGAGTTTGATATGTCCTAACAGCGAGGCCAGCGTTACATCAATGAAGTGAATGAGAGGCATAGTTCTCAATTAGAGAGTTAAAAGAATGAGTGTACTAAATATCTAGAGCCTTACAGGCCATTGAAAAGTACTCTGAGTGAAATAGGGAGTCTTTGGGTGATTGGAAAGAAAGGATGGACAGTAGCAACGTATGCTGGAGGAGGGCAATAAGTGGAGAGAAACTAGTAAAGAGGCCATTGCAATTGAGCTATCTAGTTCATAGTTTTATATGCCCTTGTTGTGTATTCCATGCAGGATATTTAAGATGACCTTTAGAAAATGGAGATCTTCCTGGGTTTATGCCACAGCCCAAAATATTTCAGATGGCCATATCCCCACAATTCTCAGGATGTCCTGTAAGATCTGGCTCCAGTTCCATCTTGAGTCTCAACTCTGTCAATCCTTTCCTTTTGTTATTATGATCTAATTTTACTTTCATGTCCTCAACTGCAACAAACTCCCTACCAGTTCATGGCCTGCATATTATTTATTGCCTCTGACTAGAATGCTCGTCTTCCCATTTGTTTCTATGATATTTAGTACTTCAGTTCTTAGCTTAAATAACATTTCTTAGGGAGGCTGGCCATCCCTGAATACTCATCTGACTTGAGCTTTGCCATTAAGGTTTCTCCTAGCACTCTTTTCTCTACACTCATACAATTTGAATCACTCTCTAATTTTTTACACTGATAGAAATCTAACTGCCTGTGTACATACAGTGCAAAAATACTGCTTACTAACTGCCTTTCAAGGGAGCTGGAGACATGGCTCAGTTAAGAGAGATGTTGGTTAAGACACAGGCTGCTCTTGCAGAAAACCCGGGTTTGATTCCTAGCACCCACATGGCAGCTAACACCCATCTGTAACTCCAGTTCCAGGGGATCTGACACCTTCTTCTGACCTTCACAGGCATTGTAAGACATGGGTGTACCTACACACATGCAGGCAATACACTGATACACATAAGATACAAATAATAAATATTTTTTAAATAACTGTCTTTGCCAGGTATGGTGGCACACACCTTTAATCCCAGCACTCCGGAGGCAGAAGCAGATGGATCTCTTTGAGTTCAAGGCCAGCCTGGTCTATATACTGAGTTCCAGGACAGCTGGGGCTACAGGGAGACCCTGTCTCAAAAAGACAAAAAAAAAAAAAACCTGTCTTTCAATTGTTGTTTCTTTGAATAATTCTGTGATTCATATATGTTCTGTGAGGCCAAAGGCCGTATCTTTGTTTTCTAGTCCATCTCCAACGTATATTTCCATTTCTACCACATACAAGGCACTGTAAAGCAGGTGTTTGAATAAATGAGTGAAGTCTCTTACTCTTAAACTAGTCCCATACACCTCTCAAGTTCTAGCGGTTAGAAAGCAGGTAGAGTCAGTTTCATTAAAGAGAGATTGAGTCTACCTAGCCAAGTATCATCCTCTTCTCTTTTGCATTTCCAAAGATAGAAAAATCTGTCTGCCTTTGAAAACTTTGTTCCTAAATAAGGCTGCAACATACTCATATGCAGCAAGATTTCTGCTCAAAGTTATCTGCAGAATGTGCTGTGACTGTTTCCACTCACTGAACATAGTATACTCTTGGTTCAAAGGTGATGATACCTTAGAAGTATTCCCAGGAAAGAATTATATAACACTGTGTCACCTTGTTTAGTACTCCACAGGTCTGCGTGTGACACTAATCTATTGGGAAACAATTTTGTCAGCCTAGTCAGTAGTGAATATAACATTTTCTTAGGATAGACCCATGCTAGATACAAGAGGTAAACACCTTAATTAGAATACTCACTGATTGATTTGAGAATAAGAAAATAATAACAACTGAGAAATAGATTGTTGTATGAACAAGTCTTCTGCTTGTAAGAAATTCCATTGGGGAAGTCAAAGGATACCAGAGAGGACTCTTGATGTACTTGGGACTACTGCAAGGAAAGTTCATTGTATAATCCTAATATTTTCTGGAACCAAGTCTAATAGGCTGATCTATGCATCTTGAGCATCAGTGTGCATGTGTGCTGAACTCAGTGAACAGAATGTAGATTTCTTGAGCCAGAGAATTTTCCTAGCCTTAGCAGAGATGTATTGCTAAGGAGTTTCTTTAGATTATCCCATATTTAATAATTCCAAGTTATCTTCTTCCCCTTGGACTCTCTCGAGCTGTGATAATATTGATTGGGGTGCTGTCAGAATTAGCTATAAGCCTGGATCCTCTGCTGTCTCTTTGAAGGTAACTATATCTCTTTTCTTATCTGATATGCTGTGACTTTATTCATCAAACTCTGAGAGTTTGGTGTGTGCTTTGTTAGGTCCCTTGGGATCCTTTAAATGGCCTAGTAGAATTCTCAAAAGGAAGAAACAAATAATACATTTCTGGCCAAGAGTCACTGCAATTTTTCAACTGAAAATTATTCAATGGCTATAGCAATTAATTTTGTTAGAGTTTACTCTCAAACTAGAAGGCAGGTTGGGATGGAGAACATGGTAATTCCCAAATAGTGAGAAAAACTTGTGTCCATTTTATTGAGGGCCTGTAAGTCACTGTTACATGATAGGGTTAATAAACCACACCCAACAGGGAATTTAGAAGAGTCCTAAGTCAGAGGGTTCAGATACATCACCAATTGACTGACTCTTAGTCTTACAAACCCAAGAACAATGCAAGTACTTGTTATTTTTCCTGAAACACTATACATAAGCCAAGCTTTGATCTTAAATTGTCAAAATATCTTCTAATTATGCACACGCAAATATGAGGGTCTGTCTTCTATAAACTCCTAAAGCATCTTCCCCTCTCATGACCTTTATAAAGTAGCTTTTTATGAAATTATGTTTGACCCACTTTCTTCCTTATCTTCACATCTAATATACTCTAAAGTCTAGAAATAAAAAATGAAACCATTATTTTTAATAAATAATTTCAAGTCTTCACAATCCCTATAAAATATCCAGTTTTATTCAGTATAGTGCTATAAGTCATAGCCAGAGCACTATGAAAAGAGAAACAAATCAAGAAGATACAAATAACAAAGAAAGAAGTCAAATCATCCCTATATGTTGACAACATCTTCCTATACTTAAAATACCCTAACTCTAAGGCATCTAACTGAAAATTCTTAGGCCTGACACATATTTTCAGCAAAGTAGCAGCATATAAATTATACATACAGAAATTAGTGCCTTTCCTTTACCAACCATAACTATACTGAGAAAAAAAACAGAAATTCACTCCCATTCACAATAACTTTAACAACAACAACAAATACCTTAGCATAAACATAACCAACAAGTGAGAGACTTTTATAATGAATATTTTGAAACACTGAAAAAATTGAA
>NW_008355642.1:3575639-3621422 GCF_000622305.1 Nannospalax galili
TCTGGGACACGCTGAAAGCAGTCCTTAGAGAGAAGTTAATAGCTCTGAATGCCTACATCAAAAAATCGGAAAGATACAGCCAGGCCTGGTGGCACACGCCTTTAGTCCCAGCACTCGGGAGGCAGAGGCAGGTGGATCTCTGTGAGTTCAGGGCCACCTTGGTCTACATAGTTGTGGGTCTCTCTTCTCTCATGGGTCGTTGGCCACCGATCTGCAAGAACGAAGAGAGCAGAAGCAACAAACAGGGTCAGGACGGCTGTGAGTACTAGGCAAAGAACTTCGGGAGTCACATTTGGTGAGACAGCCCATTTATTCAGGGGGGTGGAGGGAAGATATAGGGTGAGGACTGCAGCCAAAACTCTACCTGATAGGTGTTCATCGTCTGCTTTATTTGCATGTGGCAGGGGGACCCTATCATGTAGAGAGGGGAGATGGGATTGCTGGCTGTAGTGCAATGCCTAATTATCATACAGGAAAACCAGGGGCAGCATTTGCAGGGAACTATGTCAAAGGTCATGTTCCAAATAAGATCAGGCATCTGTGCTTGGAAACACTTTCCAAATAAGGTCAGGCAGAGAGTAGAAAGCCCCTGCTGAGAAAGGGAATCCTCCATTTTGAGCAGAGCTTGGAGAGCTGTCTGGACATGGTGGACTATGACATTAACAGCAGGGTCCCCCAACAGATCCCTGTGAGATCAAGGCCATCCTGGTCTACATAGTGAGTTCCAGGACAGTTGGGGCTACAGGGAGACCTTGTCTCAAAAAGACCAAAAAATAAAAGTGGATATCTGTCACGGGTCAGTGACCACAATTCAAGCCTGATGGGCTTGGGGGCCCCGAGGTATAGGTGCAGAAGAAATCAGGACACAGGGGATGCAGAGGCATGTGAACCAATGCATGCTTTATTCTAAGAAGCAACCTTATTTATAATACAACTAGAGGAAGAGAAATATTCTACTCAGGCCAAATGATCTCATTCTGATATTTTCAGTACCTTCCTGACATTAACAATATCTTCAAGTTCCCAGGGCTCAGCCCTGTTTGGGATCTTATCTATCTTTGTAGCTTTATTATGTATCTTTAATCAGGTACAAGGAACAGTCAGTCTTATGATAAGAATAACTGCAGAGGAACATCCAAGTTCCCAGGGAACTGAAGCCTCCCGTTCCAGCTCTGATGTCAGTCTCGTGATTAAAATCAATGCAGAAGAACATCCAAGTTCTCAGGGAACTGAGGCTTCCCGGTCCAGATCTGAGTTTGCTACAGATCAGAGCTCAGGCCTTCACAGATATCCACTAGATCCCTGTACAAAAATCAATTCCAAGTGTATCAAAGACCTTAATATAAGACCCAAAATTCTGAAACTGTTAGAGGAGAAAATAGAGAAAACACTAAAATCAATGCAGAAGAACATCCAAGTTCTCAGGGAACTGAGGCTTCCCGGTCCAGATCTGAGTTTGCTACAGATCAGAGCTCAGGCCTTCACAGATATCCACTAGATCCCTGTACAAAAATCAATTCCAAGTGTATCAAAGACCTTAATATAAGACCCAAAATTCTGAAACTGTTAGAGGAGAAAATAGAGAAAACACTATAAGAGATAGATATAGGTAAGCACTTTCTGAGTAAGACTCCAGTCATTTAGGAAATAATGCCCAAATTTGACAAATGGAATTTTATGAAATTAAATTGCTTCTGCATAGCAAAGGAAGCAATCATGTGAAGAAAAAGCCTACAGAAAAAGAGAAAAATCTTTACTAGCTATAAATTCAACAGAGGATTAGCATCTAGAATATGCAAAAACTATAAGAAAGTTTATTACAAGAAATCAAATAACTAAATCAGTAAATTATCAAATCCAATGAACAGGTCTCAAAAGAGGAAGTACAAATGACCAATAAACATATGAGAAAATGTTCAGCCCCACTAGTCACCAGCAAAAAGCAAATTCAAACTTTATCAAGATTCCATCTTGCCCCAGTCAGAATGGCAGTCATTATAAAAACAATTTATAAAACTGTTGGCATGGATTTGGACAAAAGTGAGCCCTTATATGCTGCTAATAGGAATGTAGACCAGCTGAAGAACTATGAAAATCAGTATAGAGGTTTCTTGTCTATGGCCATACCACCCTAAACACGACCAATCTCCTCTCAAAAAACAAACAAACAAACAAAAAACAGATTTACCATATTACCCAGCTATACCACTTCTGAATATATACCCACAGGATTCCAAGTCAAGATAACACAGAGATATTTTTGAATCATGTTTATTGCAGTACTAATCTCAATAGCTTAGTTATCTGGAAGCAAAGTTACAGGAAAACAAGACTAAAGTTATAGGGGATAAATTTATATGTATAAATAAGTTATATATTTATGAAAAAGGAAACAAATGAGACTAAAGGTATAGAGACAAGGTGACTACTATAGGGAGATAAAGGAGACTGTGGAGGAGGAGAAAAGGAAGAGAAGAAAGTAAGGGAAAGGAAATATGCTCAATGTACATTATGTACATGTATGAAAGAAATGTTTTTATGGAGCCCAGTACCATGCTCAAAGAATATAGATAGGTAGAAAAAAAAGAAGAAATGGGGGCTGGAGAGATGATTCAGTGGTTATGAGCACTAGCTGATGTTGCAGAGGACCCAGGTTCATTTCCCAGCACCCACATGGTGGCTAGCAATCATATGTAACTCCAGCTCCAGGGGATTTGGTACCCTCTTCACACCTCCACAGGCATTGCATGCACAGGTGCACCTACATATGTGCAGGCAAAACACTTATACACATAAAATAAAAATAATAAATAATTTTAAAAAGAAATGGAAAAAAATCTGGAAATTTATATGGAATTACAAATCTTGAATAGCCAAAGCAATCCTAACCAAAAAGAACAAGGCTAAAAGTATTATAATACCTGGTTTAAAAGTATACTACATACCCATGTCAGCTAAAATGTCATGGTACTGACAAAAAAAAACAGAAATGTAGACAAATGGAATAAAATAGAGGACCCAAAATCAACCCACATGACTGATTTTAGACAGTGAAACCAAAAATACACATTAGAGAAAAAAGCCGCCTCAGTAAGTGAGTCTGCAAAAACTGGATGTACTCATGTAGACAGCTGAAACTAGATCTCTCTCACCCCGTGCAAAAAAAAAATCAATTCAAAAGAGATCAATATCTTAATTTAAAGTCATATGAAAACCTATTACTTATAGAAGTTTCTTAAAATATACACATATATAATATAGAGTTTAAATATATTTTACCTTTGACAGGGGTTCAATAAGCTTACCACAGACTAGCAAATAAGAAACCCACTGTCAAGAATAGACTCTTTTGGAGTTGTTGATAAGGGGTGTCCCAATACTGGCTATTGCTATTTCACTTGGTTACCCATCAGAATTTTATGTTAAGACACAATTGCTGAAGATAGTACTTACTTAAGTCATAAAAAAAAATCAAGGAGAAATCAAACTGGTACTGACTTCAAATATTCATGTCTACTGGCTAGCTGTCATTGTTCTAGAGGGTGCAGTACATGCTTCTGGCAGAGAAAGGTAATCATCAACCTTATCCAGCTTTGAACCCCGTGAGTAACAATGATGACTGGCTGGAAAGATATGCCCACTACTGCAATGGTGGCATGAATGTAAAGAGAATAACTAACCACTTTCTGGTTGGATTTAAGGCCCTTTTCATAAGATGGAGGCCATAAGTGGCACTGTTATCAGAGCCAAGGACCTATGGCTAGAGAGATCACAGAACTTGAGGAGAATCTACTACTATTATTCTGCTAAATAAATATAGGATTAAACTGACTTCTAATGGCTTATTGTTATACCCGTAGATTAGTGCAGCTCTCAGCTCTCACTAGAGAAATGTCTTCTTATAACAGACATGAATTAATATATGAGCCACAACTGGCCAGTCTTCAGAGAATAAGAGACTGTGGAGTGCCCAGCCCTAAATGGAACACCTATACAACACATCCTCTCCCCCCAAGGCTCAGGGATCACTGTGGAAAATCAAGCAGGACCACTGTAAGATCCAGAGGTGATAGAATAAATACAAGAAAAATGTGTTGTCTAGACACAACAGGGCAGTTGCACATATGAACCCACAATAATTGTGACAGTATGCACAAGACATGTTCAAGTCCAAACAGCAAAACCAAGTATGTATGGGAGAAGTAGACATGAATCCGCAGCCCTAGCTGAGGGATTTATTGGCAATTGATGGCTGCTGGGTAAAGGAGAGTATATTTTCATTAAGGATATGATGCCAGGTAGATTGATCAGGCTGCAGGGTATAGTAGAGCCACACCCAGGAGCATTTAGGGAATACAAATTATACTTGCTTAAACCTTAAAATAATAAAAAAATCATAGAGTGTGTGAAGTTGAGGGGGTAGTAGAGTATGGGGTGGAGATGGGGAAAGAGGTCTGAATATGTCCAATATATAATTTATCAATTTCTCAAAGAACCAATAAAAATAAAACAAATTTTAAAACCACTAATTTAAGAAGGACTTGAAACTGAGAATAAATACTATTAAGGATAGTTGGAGAGATTGCTCAATGGTAGAGCTCTTCCCTAGCATATACAAGACCTTGGGTTTAATCCGCAGCAACACCAAAAATATTTAAAATAAAAATTATGAACTTTAGTTCCCCAGTTTAACCAGTCACACAACAGATGTTTAATAGGCACAAATAGTCAGTGCCTAATTGAGCAATATGCATATAAAGCATTTCCATCATTACAGAAGGTTCTCTTGAGCTCTTCAGTGCTGCTCAAGTAAACAGTTTTATTTGTATACTCCTTGAATACAAATGACCATTAAAATACTCATTATGGAATGAATGGAGGAATTCACATGAAAGTATAGCACTGAAAAGATATCTGAAAAAAATTGAAAATGTTAAACAAATTCCAGAAACAATCTCTATACTGTTTAGTCGGGGTGATTTGAGCACAGTACCAAGGTCCTGTTTGGATAATTGAGTAAGGTGTTGGTAGAGTGCCATGAACTGTATCATATCAAGAGAAGGAGTTAGAATTGTTACTGAGGAGGAAATCAGATAGCTCACAAACAGAAAAGCTGTAGCAATAATCAGATCCAAGGCAAGACTGACCAGAGAAAGTAAGTCATGAGGTCAGAAGCCAAAAAATTAAAAGGAGGCCAAGATGTGGGGTAGAAGTCAGGTCAGAAAGAACAGTTAAGGACAAAGGTATTGAGCAATGTGAAGGCATCTGAATCCTATGCTCCAGGCTTTAAGGGCAGGGTGAACTTTCATTCCTGAGAACAAAATCTATTCATTTCCTGATTATATTGCTGATTCCCTCAAGAAGAGTGGCTTGTATACTTATATTGGATGCTATAGTTGGAGAGGTATTTGTAACTACATGAAAAATTGTATTTGGTTCCTATCATAAGTAACTACCAAAATTTGGAAGGGTGAAGGTGGGCCTGCACCTGGGCTAAAAAGTGAATTCCTGAGAGTAATCACTCTGGGAAGAGGAAAAAAACTAGAGAGGGAGAAAGTGTGGTTTAAAAAAAAAAAGCATATGAAAAGGATAAGGACGTGGAAAATGAAAAGGACCTCCTCAATCAGTCAAAGATACAGTACAATAAAAGGAACATTTTAAGAGGTTTTAACAATACTTTTAAGTATGCATGTATGTATATCTCTCTCTGTCTCTCTGTCTCTCTGTCTCTCTCTCTGTCTGTGTGTGTGTGTATGTGTGTGTGTGTGTGTGTGTGTGTGTGTGTGTTGTGGCATGTAATTCAGAAGTTGTTGTCTGATTTGGTCGGAAACAAGAGCTACAGTCCTTGTCTTTGCCTAGTTTTCCGGAAAGCCCCTCCAGGGAAAACTCACTAACTCCCAGAGTTAAAAGTGTCAGTATAAAAAAATCTGGTTCCCAACAATTTAAGGGAAGGGGGCAAGTGTGTTGCCACAGAGGAAAGTGAGTGTGAGCAGAAAATTAAAGGTGGCCATTTTCAAATGCCTGAATCATGCAGGCTTGCTGATGTTACTCTGTCATATCTTCTAAAGTTTATCCTGGCAATTAAATCCTCTATTGCCTATACTTTTGCATATTATAGATAACTGAAACTTGTGTATACTTCCAGTTATTTCCAAACCCATTCATCAAATTAGTGCCCACCTTTGAAAAAATCTTATAGAGCCAGAGCAAATGAAACTGTTCTTGTACTTGTTTACTGCAGTTCAATCTCATTTTCAGCCATGGCTTTTGTGATCATACTGTACGGTAGATAGGGTTAGATACAGTTTGCCTAATGGAGTAGACAAACCATTTGATCATACCTTAGGAAAATAATTCTACAGGTGGAGATTGTACCTTAGAAGAGACACCAGCTCTCTACCAACAGAACATTCGCAAGTCCAGGAATCTCAAGTATTTCTGTTTCCTTGAGTGATACTAATAAGAAGCTTAGCTTCGTGCCCAAGACCAATCTGAAGCAACTGTGTGTGTGGATGGTTAATTCTTTGCACAAATTATAGCTCTTTATCCGTGATGCCATTTCTTGCCCAGACTCCAACTTGTTCTTTTCTCCCCTTCTAACTTCACTCTTCAGCCTTCAGTTCCTATGCCCAGGCATGGATGAGCCAGTCTACTGAAATGTGGACAGCTCTCTTGGCATGCATGAGCAGTCAAATGTCCAAAGTAAATTGATGACTAACCATATGTCCAAGTGATCCACAGGGTTTAGGGAATTAAAAAGCTAATTCTTATGGAGAAACACTGGGAATGCCATCTCATTCCTGTCCACTGATTTCTCTATTATCAGCTGGAAAGCCACCAGAAGATCCCTTGTTCATCTGCCAGGATGCAAACTAACCCTTCTTTCAAGTCCCACTTTTGTTCTCAGGGTTAGGAATGCTGCAGCTATTCCAAAAGGAATCTGGCTGACACAGCTAAATGGATTTATAGGGTCATAATTACAGTGTCACAGTATCAGCCTGCATTTTCCTGGAAATGATTATTGAAACTCATAATGTACATCATTGGGTCATTAAACCATTGTTTAGAACTCAGTGGGAAAATTACTATACTGTAGAAGATTAGGGAGAATGTTTCTGTAAACAATGTCTTTGAATAAAGCATTTCCTTAGGGGAGAGCTTTGGGGAAACAACTGATAATCACAAATTTTGGTATATACCAAGTACTTGTTCTAGACTTGACAAAATTTGTCTGCATTATTTCTTTCAGTGTTCACAACAGCACTGATACTAAGTGCCATCACTCATACCCTGATATTTACAGGTGAGGAAACTGAATCTCAGAAAGATGAGGTAACTTGCCCAAGATTACATACCTTGTAAACACTGAATCAGAGTTCACTCACATGCCTGTTTTGATTCAGAACATATGTCCTTACTTCTTCTTGGAAGGTTTCTGTCTGCATGCCTACTTTCGTTAGCAAGAGATCATCTGATTTTAATTGATTGGAAACTAAAAATACAGTTGAATAAGAAAGCTGTTTCTTTTCTGACAGAGCACTGGGCTACACAGTCTTATTTTGCATGTCAGCAATGATTTGGGAACCTATTGTGGAAATCTGTAGATCTTTTATTTTAAGTATTTATTGATCATCCATTAATGCACCATAACAATAACATGGAATTTGATTCAAAGAATTTTAAGAAAAAGGAAGTGCCATTTAAAAGTGTCTAACCAGAGAAATAAGGGCTGACAGAAACATTTCTCACATTCATACATACTTATGCCAGCCCATTCTATAACTCAAAGTATTACGGGAGGCACTGAGGCATTATAAAGACACTATCAAAGTTAATCATTCTGGATTCCATTTTTTGCCTCAAATTCAGGATCCTCTTAGCTTCCTGAGTGTTGATTACAGGTATGTACCACAACACCTGACTCTGGAATTCTTGATTAGAGACAGAAGAGAATAAATTATCAATGAAGTCTGCACGAAGAAGCTACACAGTGAAAGATGCATAAAATTGAAATTGCTCAGGGAGGAGGAAATTCTAGGTCCAAGAAGGAATACAGAAGGAACAGGAAGAGTTACACAGAAAGGACACAGTGGATTCAGTGTTTATGGGCCAATAAAGAGGACACCTAAAATCTTTAAGAAACATAACCCATAGATAGGCATAGAGAAAATCAGGGATCAATGAATTAATTCCTTGCTTAATTTAGTATTATTATAATAAAATAAACAATATCAAATTTACCATTTTAACCCTTTTAAAGAGTCTAATTCACTGGCATTAAGTATATTTACAATATTGTCAAAAGTACCCCCATTGTCTATTTTCAGAAAATTTTCAACTTCTACCCCATTAAGGAACCCATTAAGCAGTCATTCCCTTTTCCCCTCTCTCTCCAGTACCTGGCAACCACTACTCTTTTGTCTTTACAGATTTATCTATTCTGAATGTGTCATATAGCTTCATTATAGAGTATATGGCCATTTATGTCTGGCTTTTTTTCATTTAGCATGCTTTCTATGTTCACCAATGTTAAATACATATTCTTTTAAGACTGAATAATGGTTCATTATATGTATTCATATTTTTCAAAAATTCATTCATCTATTGACAGACAGTTGGGTCATTTCTAATTTGGGGCTCTTGTGAAGAAAGTGTCTGTGAATATTGGTTTTGCAATTTTTTTGCTTGGTCACTTGTTTTCAGTTCTTTGGGTAGTTATACCCAACAGTGGAATTACTGTATCATATAGTAATTCTTTGTTTAGTTTACTGAAGAAATACCACATTTTTTTTCATGGAAATCTACCCTGTTGCTTTTAAACAAGAGCTCTGAACTTCAGGCTAAACCCTGGCTTTCTTACTTCTTAGCTGTACAAACTTGAAAAATAATACTTCCTCTCAGCCTCATTTTTTCCTTTGGTGATAAGATTGTTTGGGGGATTATATGACGTAGTGCCACTAGGCACATACAAGTGCCTGACTTATTGAAAACATTAGCTACGGGACAGCTGCTAGAAATAACTTATACAATTCTCATCTAAAACAGAGGGTGGTGAACACAGAAGGCCACAATTGGCCAAAGTGTAGAGAATAAGAGACTGCAGAGTGTGGGTCCCTGGACAGGTCTCCTATATTAAACCCCACCCACCCAGGGCTCAGGGACCATTGCGGAAGGTGGGGAGGGGATTGAAGAGCCAGGGATGGTGGATGAATACAAGGAAACAGAGTTCTCCAGGCCTCTGGGAACTTGCTCATATGCTCTTACAGCAATGGTGAGAGGATGCACAAGACCCATGCAAACTCAAACCAGACAAAATACCAACATAGAACTGGAGAAATAAGCAGGAGGCCCAACCTTAGCTGAGGAACTATTGGCAGCTGATCACGGCTAGGTGAGGAATAGCTGGTCTTCTTTAAGGAAGCAATTCTATATAGACTGACCATACTTCAGTGGATGAACTCACACCAAAGGACACTGGGTACACAAAGTTTACTTGATAGGCCTTAACATATGTGACAGAATGCATGAAATCTGGTAGAGGGCTATGGGAGGTGCAGATAGGGGAGAGTGTCTAAATATGGTTAAGATGTATGAAATGCAAAAAAAAATTCAATAAAAATATATATTGAAAAATATAAAATATGTAAATAAATAAAATATCATATGGAATCAAGAAGCACGGGTAAGTAGAGCCATGGCCTTCTTGGTGACTTTTCTGTTTATCCTTGCACTATCCCTATTGTAGAATGCAGGAAGTAGTTTGATAATACCTGTCTCCTATTCTATCTTGGTTCCTTAACTCCTCAATTTTAATTATTGAACTTGTATGTGTGTATATGTGTATTTTATATATCTTTTTATATGTGTATGTACATTTATAATATATGTATATATATATTTAACTCATATGTATATATATATTTTATATGGTTATATGTACATATGCACACATGTATTACATACACAATAATTATCCTAGTGAATTCACTCTCAAATACCTCAAATATCTATGCAGCTGCGGTTTAAAAAGGCACTTTTCAAGAACAAGCAATACTTTCCAAGTGGTAGTGCACACCTTTAATTTCAGCCTTTGGGAGGCAGAGGCAGGAAGATCTCTGTGATCTTGAGTCCAGCAAGGTTTACAAAACAAGTTCTAGGTCAATCGGGGCTACATAGTGAGACCCTGTCTCAGGAAGGGGGAGGAGAGGGCTCAACAGATGGCTCAGCAGTTAAGAGCACTGGATGCTCTTGCAGAGGACCTGGGTTTGTTTCCCAGAACCTATATGGCAGCTAACAACCATACATAACTCCAGTTCCAGGGGATCTGACACCCTCTTCTAACCTATGCAAGCATTGCATGACAAGGGTGCACCTACATACATGCAGGCAATACACTCATGTGCATAATAATAATAAATTAAAATAATAAATTAAAAATATTTTAAAGAAAAAGAGGACTACTATGCAAGCTGCTAAGGGAGAAAATCAATGGTCCAGCCCAGCTCTAAAGCTGAATAACCACAATGACCGGCACAGCAAACTACTTCTATTGGTGCAGTAGTGGAACTGCACTAGGGAGTAATCAACAGCTATCTAATTCAACTTAAAGCATTTTCAATGGAAGGAGCCTCATGGATGGCACTGTAAATATATCCAAATACACATGGCTGGAGGTGTCATAGATCCTAGAGAAAACCTTATCTCTGTCATCTCTATAGATAAATGAAATTTCTTGCCATATGCCAAATATAGATCATTATATTTACAAACAAATGTACTATACACCAGTAGCTTTCATCTGTTGCAAAAAGAATTTTGCAACAGATGAAACCTATTATAGAGTTCCACAACTGGTCACACACAGAGAATATATTTCTGAGAGATGCCCAACCCTAAGTGATACATCTACAGTGGAACCTCTACACCCAAGTCCCATAGAATATAGTGGAACAGGGGGTAGAGAGAATACAAACACATTTCTCAACTCTCACCAGTGAGGCTTCCTCATACAACAGCATGTGGTACACACAGAAGGCCACAACTGGCTAAGTTTAAGAGAATAAGAGACTGCAGAGTGCATGTCCCTATATAAGAATCCTATATTAAACCTCAACCACTCATGGCCCAGTGACCATTGCAGAACAGTGGGTAGAAAGATTTTAAGAGCCAGTGTTGGTGCTTGAACATAAAGAAACAGGCTTTCAGGCCACAGGAAGCTTGTCCATATGAACTTTACAGCAATGCTCACAGCATGCAGAAGACCTATGCTGACTCAATCAGACAAAAACCCAGCATAGAACAGGGCAAAAGGACAGCAGGCCCCAACCCTAGCCAAGAAACTATTGGCAATTGATTACTATGAGGTGAGGGAGAGTAGGTCTTCTCTAAGGGAGTGGCTCTAGGTAGGCTGACTAGATTCCAGTGGATGAACTTGCACTGAGGGACACCTGAATAAAATGCTTGTCCAGATAGGACTTAACATACATGACAGAATACCTGAAATCTGGTGGGGGTATGGGGGTGAGGAGGGGTGAGGGGTCTAAATTATATATATATGAAGTGCTCGAAACTCAATAAAATTATTAAAATGGGGGCTTCTTGAACAGTGGGGGCTGGAGAGATTGCTCAGTGGTTAAGAGTACTGGCTGTTCTTGCAAAGGACCCGGGTTTGATTCTTGGCACCCACATGATGGCTAACAACCATCTGAAACTGCAGTTCCAGGAGATCTAGCATGCAGGTGATACACTCATACACATAAAATAAGATAATAATAAATAAAATATTTTTTAAAAACATTAAAAATGAAAAAGATAAAGGGGGAAGAGGAAGAGAAATGCAGCATGGCAGCTAACAGTATATGTTATGAATCAGAAAAGAAATAGAATAAAATCCAACTCAGTGCCTATTGACTATATATTGCTGGATAATTTATCTCATCTACCCTCTGAGTCTGTTTCTTCACTTGTAAATACGAAATTATGAAGAACAATAACTATACTTCCCAATTGTTTTTTGAATATTAAATGACATAATGCAAGTCTTGATACTCAGCACATAGCAAAAGTTTCACCCTCTGTCTGCCGCTACAGAAATTCCCATGACTTGGGCGTTGCTTGCTTTCCCACACACCAGAAGACTTCAGTGACCCATGGGAATCAAAGAGCCAGGGGACCTCATCTAGACCCGAAAGAATATCAAATGATCATAAATATTCTTTCCGAATAAAATGAAATTCCACCAGAACAAAAGCAGTGCAAGACTGATTAATCTCGAATGTATCTTTTAGTTTCCTGCTTATGATCAGCCTCTGTTGGAAGTTATGTTTTTCTAAGTGGGATTAACTTTCCATCTGCACAGATGTTTTTCCATGTTGACGTCTGTGGTACTCTGTGCACTCAACTTGTCTTATTTGATCATCATAACAGTTCTGTTGTGAGATGTCTTTATCCCTATTTTTGACCTGTAGAAACTAGATTTCAGAAGAAACTTGCTCAAAACTAGTATATGTCAAAAGCAAGATTTGAACATAGATCTTTTCAATTTTGTATACCACACTTAAATAATTGCCTTGAACAATTATTTTTTACCTTAAATAATTTCAGATATTTACTTTTGCTGTGAATGAAGCAGAAACCAAGAAAGGAAAAGCCATTTGCTCAGAATTATTCAGACAGTTAATAATAACTCAGGAACTGGAAAACAGTTCCAGGAATGCCAGCTCATGGTACTTTATTGACTTTGAACAGATGAATAATGCAAGAGCTCGTCGGTTTTAAAAATTCTTAAAAGACTAGAGAAAAATCTCAAAATAATTTCCATCCATACCTTAATTTCTACCATTTCATCTTTCACAGGTTTTACTAAAACAGACAATTGTATCTAGTTAAAAATGAATGAGTGATTCTAGTGTTCCTTTATGTCTTCATGTCTCCCCTCCCCTGCCCCTGAACTCAGATGTGATGTTCACAAGGAGATATGCAAATGCAAGCATCCAAGACTAGTCTCTGTTCTGGCATATTAATAGATATTAACCATTGTGGTGAATGGATTTATGTGTTCACTTTGGTAGGCTATGATGACCAGGTATTTGTTCAAACATCCGTCTAGATGTTACTGTAAAGATACTCTTTAGATAAAATGAACATTTAAACTATCAGATTTTGACTAAAGCATGGGTAGGGCTCATTCAGTCATGTGAATGCCTGGAAAAAAAACAGTAGGCTCAAGAAAAAAGAAAAAAATTTATTTCTACAATAACTTTGGAGGGTCAGGTAGATGTCTCAGTGAGTAAAAGCACTTGCAGCATAAGTCTAACCACCTGAGTTTGATCCCCAGAACCCATGTAAAAATGTAGAATACAGGGGCTGGAGAGATGGCTCAAAGGTTAAGAGTACTGGTTGTTCTTGCAGAAGACCTGGGTTCGGTTCCCAGTATCCACATGGCAGCTAACAACAGTCCAGTTCCAGGGAATCTGGCGCCTTCTTCTGTCCTCCACGGGCATTGCACAACATGGGTGTGTTTACATACGTGCAGGAAATACACTCATACACATAAAATAAAAATAATTTTAAAAAGCAGAATACAGTGGCAGGTATCTGTAATCCCAGCATTCCAAAGGCAAGATGGGAGATGGAGACAGGAGAATCACCCAAAAAACTCACAGGCCAGTTAGCCTAGAGTATGCAGCTCGGCCAATTTCCTCAGTTCAATGCTCATTTTTTACTGATTGAGTTTGTGTGGGTCTTGTGCATGCTGTCACCATTGCTGTAGGTTCATATAATTTAATTTTTTGAGAATTTCATACATGAGTAATGTATTTATATCATTTTCACCCCTCCCTCTTCCCCCTTCAACTCTTCCCACATCCCTCCACTCCCTCTCAACTTCTTGATCTCTTTAATTATTGCTGTTACATATATAAACATGCTACTCAGTCCATTTAGTGTTGCTTCTATATACATATGTTTAAGGATGACCACTTGAGTTTGGGTAACCTATCAGCTAGCTCATCCTTGGAGAAAAGTAATTCTCCCTCTCTCAACATTTGTTGTTGATTGCCTGCAGCTCTTCACCTGTGGGTGGGACCTTGTAAATTTTCACCCATCTTCATTGGCATATAAACTTGTGCTGTTGTTATGAAGGTTTTGTGTAGGCAACCATACTTTTGAGATTTCATGGGTACTTGTGGATCTCTGTGGGTCTTTCTCTTCCCCTGTGGGTCGTTGGCCACTGATCCACAAGAACAAAGGGAGCAGAGGTGGTGGGCAGGATCAGAAAGGCCGTGAGTACAATGGAAAAAGCCTTCCAGGAGTCAGCTTCAGTGAGACAGCTCGTTTATTCAGTGGGGGTTGGGGGAAAATATAGGGTAAAGATGGCAGCCAAAGCTTCACCTGATTGGTGCTCATAGTATGCTTTATTTACATGTGCCAGGAGGACCCTATCATCTAGCTATAGTGAAATACCTAATTATCATACAGAAAAAAACCTAGGGGCAGTTTTTGCAGGTAACTATGCCAAAGGTCATGTTCCAGATAAGGCCAGGCATTTGTGCTTGGAGACACTTTCCAATTAAGGTCAGGCAGAGAGCAGGAAGGCCTGGCTGAGAAAGGGAGTCCTCCATTTAGTGCTGAGCTCCACAGAGCTATCTAGACATGGTGGACTTCAACCTTAGCAACAGAGTTCCCCAACACAATGCTAGATAGGAGATACCTTCTTTTGCATTGTTGGCCAGGGTGGCCCAAGGGACTCCCAAATGGTAACCCAGCATAGAACTTGGAAAATGAACAGCAGACCCCAATCTTATCTAAAGGAATATTGACAACTGATTGCTGCTAGATGAGGAACTGCTGACCTTCCTAAAACGCCAAAGGTCATGTTCCAGATAAGGCCAGATGTCTGTGCTTGGAGACACTTTCCAGATAAGGTCAGGCAGAGAGCAGGAAGCCCCTGCTGAGAAAGGGAATCCTCCATTCAGCGCCTAGCTCCATAGAGCTATCAGGACATGGTGGACTGCAACCTTAGCAGCAGGATCCCCCAACAGGTATGGCTTCCTTGCCTTGCCTAGAAGACACTATCTGGCAGCTGGCATCCTGGTCCTCTGGCTCTTATATCTTTCCACCCCCTCTTCTATGATGTTGCCTGAGCCTTCAGTAGAGGGGTTGCATTTAGATGTATCAATTGGGTATGGGTACCCCATGGCCATTTACTCTCTGCATTTTGATGAGTTGTGGATCTCTATAGCAGCCAATATCTACTACAAAAAGAGCTTTCTTTGATTAGTGGTGGGAGCTACACTTATTGGTGGGTATAAAGTATTTAGAATCCAGTTAGTAATTATATTTGTTTAGGGAAATGGCAGTACTAGGTTCTCCTCTAGGATCTATAACCTCTCCAAACATGGGTTTATAGCTAAGTTTGCAGTACCAAGCATAAATTGTTTCTATTTAAAGGGACTTCAGTCCAATTATACAATTGTTGGTTTGTTGGTTGCTCTCAAGATAAATGTGCCATTATTGCACTATTAGGCATGTCTTGTTGGGATGGATTTTTGTGATTTGTAGGCTTTACAGCCTGGTAGGACTATTGATTGCTTTTCTTCCTTGGAAGATTGCACAGTACCTTCCGTTACTATAAGGGCTAGCTCTCAGGGAAGGGGCATCCAGGACAGTTCCAGCTCCCTTGATTATTTTGTGTATGGACATCCAGTTCTTCCAGCACCATTTTTTACTCTCTTCTCTTCCAAATAGTCTTTTCATTTTTGTAAAAATCAGTCATTAATATATGTATTGGTTGTTTCTGGACTGTATTCTCTTTCACTGATCTATTTGTTTCACTGATATAGACCTGTTATTATGGTATGAATCTGAAATGTCCACTGAAAGTGCATGTATTGAAGCTTAGGTTGCCAGCTGATAAGCTTTGGGAAATGATTCAATCCTGAGAGATCTCATAGAGATAGAAATGATTTGATCCTGAGAGATGTCTTATAACACATAGAGATACAATTTATTTTTGTAACTGGTCTTATGCAATACAGTATTACTAAATCCACTTGTAGTTTAATCCATTGATGTATTCATAATATGATGGCATTATTGAGAGGTTGTAAAAGTATGAGCTTTTGCCTAGTTGGAGGAGGTAAGTCAGTAAGTCTCAGTTGTGTTGAGCTTTGCTCCACCACACCCTTTCCTCCATGATGTTCTGCCTCAGTACAAGCCTACAGTGATGGAGTAAAGTGACCATGGGGTGAAATATCTAAATCTGTGAGCCAAAATAAACCTTACCTCCTTTAAGTTGCTTTTCTTGGTATTTTATCACATCAATGAAACACTGAATAGCACAAATACCTTAGTTGCTATAACTCAGTAAGTAAAGTCTTATAAATTCCAAAACTTTCCCCCTGCCCTAGTTTGCTTTATATTGCTGTGATGAATATCATAACCAAAAACAACTTGGGTTGTAAAATGTTTATTTCATCCTCGTCTTCCAAATGACAGTCCATCACCGAGGGAAGTCAGAGCAGGAATGCAGGTCAGGAAACTTGAGGCAGGGACTAAAGCAGAAACTATTAAGGTACACTGTTTACTGGTTTACTCTCCTGGCCTGTGCTCATTCTGCTTTTTTATACAACCCAGGACCACCTGCCCGGGAGTTGCAACATTCACAGTGGGATAGGCCTTCCCACATCACTCAACAATCAAGAAAAATGCCTCACAGACTTGCCTACTGGCCAATCAAATAGAAACAATTCCCAAATTTAGGCTCCTTCTTCCCAGGTGTGTCAAGCTGACAAAGGAAGTTATCCAACACAACTGACCCCTTGTCAACTTGACACATGCATCACTATTAAACCACAACCTTTCCATTTCTTGTCCTCAAGATTTCATGTCAATATTAATATCACAATATAAAACATAATGCAACGTAAAAAGTCTCAACTCCCTTAAAAATACAATACTTTAAAAACTCAGTGTCTCTAAAATGTATCTTAACTGTGAACTCCTGTGAAATAAGTTAATTGCTTCTTTTTAAAAATATTTTATTTATTATTTTTATTTTATGTGTATGAGTGTATTGCCTGCATGTGGGTAAGTGCACCCATGTCGTGCAATGCCCACAGAGGACAGAAGAGGCTGTCGGATCCCCTGGAACTGGAGTTACAGACAGTTATTAGCTGCCATGTGGGTGCTGGGATTCGAACCTGGGGCTTCTGCAAGAACAGCCTGTGTTTTTTAACCACTGAGCCACCTCTGCAGCCCCCAAGTTAATTGCTTCTTACTCCAAGAGGAACAAACAAGGGAACAATCAAAGCAAAGAAAAACCAAAGATCAAGCAATATAAATAGCTCAGTGTTTGATATCTGGGATTCACTTATGATCTTCTGGGCAACAAAACACTTGGACATCATCACTTCTCTGGCTCTGCCATCCACAGCACACAACTTGTCTCATAGGCTTGGGCTGGCTCTACTTCACATCTGCCACTGCCCTTGGTGGTCATCCCATGGTCCTGGTATCTCCAATATGCCGGGGTCTCCATTACAACAAAGACTTCACCAGAGGTCTCTCCTGGCCTCATACACTACCCAGCTTTAGACTCCTTCAGTCCTGGGGTATCCAGTGCAACTGAAGCTATACCTTCGCCAATGGTCTTTCCTAATCTCATAAGGAGCCAAGCTTCAGACTGTGTACATGACACCTTCAATTCTGAAGATTTCATCACACAAAAACCAGTAATATGTGGGAGACTCTTGTCCATTGCCAAGTTCTGCTTCTAGCTTGACATGTAGACTTGACCCCGGTGACGGTTTGAATGAAAATGTCCCCCATAGGCTCCAAGTATTTGTACATTTTGTCCCCAGAAGATGGTGCTGTTTTGGGAGGTTTTAGAAGGTGTGGCTATCCTGGAGGAAGCATGTCACTGTGGATGAGCTTAGAGAGTTCTTAAGCCTTGCCAGATCTCCATTCATGCTCTTGCTTCCTCTGCCTGCATGATGATGTGAGAGCTTAGCTTCTGCTGCTCCTGCTCCAGCTACCTCCAGCCATTATGCCTCCCTGCCATGATGGATTGTATTTCCCTTGGAACCATAAGCTCAAATAAACTCTTCCTTCTATAAATTGCTTGGGTCAGTGTTTCTATCACAGCAACAGAAAAGTGACTAATACAACCCCCAGTGAACTTCTGTGTGCTGACCCTGAGGAAATACTTGCCAGAAGATTTTACCTCAATGATGCTTGTCTCTTAATCAGAGTTGATTTTTAAACCCAAATGATGAATATCAATTATTCCAGCAAAGCAGAAATGGTTTCACTTCCACAGATTCTTAATTTAAATATATTACATGAACAGCCCTGATATTCTTTGCTTCCCTATGAAATGTCACAAGCCAGGCTTGCATAATCCATATTTCTTTCAGAATAACTGTCCCAAGATCCACAGCAACAGTTCATTAAGCTATGAAAGAACTTAACAGCATTTCCAGACCAATGCTCAAAACTTCCACAATCCTCCTGAAAACAACATGGTTAGATCTGTCACAGAAATATCCCACTCTCTGATAGCAATTTCTGTTTCAGCTCATTTCTATTGCTGGGATAAAACACTCTAACCAAAACCAACTTGAGGAGGAAAAAGTTCATTTAGCTTACATGTCCTGTTCAAGTCCATCACTGAGGAAAGCCAGGGCAGAAACTCAGGGCCAGAACATGGAGGTAGGACATGAAGCCATGGAGGAATGCTACTTATTGGCTTGATCCTCTCACCTGTGATCAACTTGCTTTCTTATATAACCTAGAACCACCTTCCCAGTGGTAGTACCACCCATAGGGGCCTGGGCCCTCCCACATAACAGTCAAGAAAATGCCTCACAGACATGCCCACAGACCAAGAAAATAGAGAAAATCCCCTGATTTAGGTTCCACCTTCCCAGGTGTGTCAAGTTGCCAAATAAAACTATACAGCATACCCCCAAAGTAGATTTGAATATGCTACAGACTTTGTATTTTCACATACATTTTAAAAATATATTTTATTTATTATTTTTATGTGTATGAGTGCATTGCCTGCATGTTTGTGAGTGCACCCGTGTCATACAATGCCATGGAGGTCAGAAGAGGGCTTCGGATTTCCTTGGAACTGGAGTTAAGGATGGTTCGTAGCTGCCACGTGGGTGCTGGGAATCGAACCCAGGTCCTCTGCAAGAGCAGCCAGTGCTCTTAACAGCTGAGTCGTTTCTCCAGCCCCTGTTTTCACATATGTTTTTAAATTACATTGAATCTGTGGTGATCAGCTGATGGATAGCAATATTTTAATCCTGTCTTTACTTTTTTATTTGTCTTATTTAATATTTTCAGCAAAATAGTTCTCCATATTACAGATACTGCATATCTTTTTCAGATTAATAATATATTTAATGCTACTATATAAACATATTTTTCACTTTAATTTCCAATTGTTAGTAGCATATAGAGTTATCATTGATTTTGTAATTTATATTTTACAACCAAATATTACTAAACTCACACACCTCTTCTAGTAGCTCTTTTTGTAGGTTTCATAATATCTTTTCTCTACATCATGTCATCTGTGAATAAATACATTAATATTTCTTCCTTTCAAATCTGAATCCCCCTTCTCTGTATGCTTTGTAGTACTAGGTAAAACCAGCCCAACATTTAATAAAAATGGAATTGTGGACATCTTTGTCTTTCCTCAGTCTTAATGGCAAAAATATTAAAGACTTTCCCCTTTAAGACCATTGTTACTTGCAAATTTTTGTTGTTATTTTACTTCGTTTTTAGTTTGGTTCTGTAGATGGATTTTAGCATGTTGAAGAAGTAGTTTCCTTTGATTTCTTGTGTTCCTGTTTCTTTTATTTTCCTCAAGAAAACATAATGGAGTTTTTCAAGTTCACCTTGAAAAAGGGCATGAATTTATATTTTATACAGTCACTTGCTTTCTTTCTTATTGTTTAGTCTTTAATATGATGAATTACATTGATTGTTTTGGAGCTGTTAAACTAAATCATAATGTGTACATTAATGTTCTATCATGTTTGTATGTTGTTGAATTCAAGAACTAATTTTCTCAATAGATTTGTTGATTCTCTGAGAATTTTATACAATGAATTGTATCATATTCATGCCCTCTTCTCCCATCCCACCCCACTGTATTACCCACTCCAAATTCATTCCTCTATTATTAATTTTAAGGCCTATCAAGCCTAATTGGAGTCACCAAATACACTTGAGTCCATCTGCTGGAGCTTGGTCAACCTACCCAGTATCACATCTTTAAAGAAAAGTGACTCTCACTCTCCCAGCAGTTATCAATTGCCAATAGATCCTCAACTAGGTTTGGGGCTTCTTGGCCCACTTCTCAGTCTCTACATTGGTATTTTGTCTGGCTTGAGCTTGCATGGTAGGTCTTGTGCATGTTGTCACAATTGCTGTGAGTTTATATGTGCAACTTTCCTGCTGTTTGGAAAACACTATTTTCTTGTAGTCATCCACCACCTCTGGCTCTTGTGATCATTCTGTCTCTTCTTCTGCAATGATCCTTGAACCTTGGGAGGAGAGGATATGATATAGGTGTTCCATTTAGGGTTGAGCACTTCACAGTCTCATTCTCTGCACAGTTGTTAACACATGGTTATCTGTATTAATCAGTATCTGCTGCAATAAGCTTCTCTGCTGAGAGTTGAGAGATTCACTAATCTATAGGACTAACAATAAGTCAATGGCAGTCAATTTAATACTATGTCTCTTTAGCATTACTGTAGTAATAGCTTTTCCCATTTGGCCTGTGACCTACCTAGCCACAGGTTCTTGGGCCTGATAATAGTGCCCAGTATGGGCTTCATTTGTGAAGTGGACCTAAAGTCTAATCATAAGGTGGTTGGTTACTACCATAACATTTACGCCACTATTGAACCAGTGGGTATATCTGCCAGACAAGTTATTATTTTAACTCACAGGGTTCATAGCTGAGTAAGGTTCATGATTACTTTTCTCCTCTGGTAGCATGCAAAGCATCTTCCACTACTTTGAAAGCTAGCCAGCAGAGATGAAGCTTCGAGGTCAGTACCAGCTTGATTTCTCCATGTTTGTTCTGTGACACAGGTATGTACTCTCTTCAGCAATAAGGTCTTACTATCAAGTTTTTGTGAGTAACCAAGAGCAAAAGCAATGCAGTATTTTTTGAGGGTGTGTGGGATGCCCCTGGTCAACAACTGCAAAGGAGTCTATTTCTGGCATTGGGTTTTTTATTTGCTAGCCTGTGGCATCTGGTAGAGGCATTGCTCCTCCCCCAGGGTAAATCCATTTAAACTCTTTTTAGATTGTACATGTATACATTTTAAGAAGCTTCTATAATAGTAGTCTTGCATATGACTTTTTCAAAAAAACAGTAGTATTAGTTATCCTTATACTTATTCTCAACCCTCACACCCCCACATCGCTAACCTTTTCTGTTTTATCATTCCCCTTTCCTCCTCTATATCTCTCCATTCTGTCTCTTCTACCATGAAGCACCCCACATCTTAATTAGTTTCCTGATCTATATAGACTTTGCAATTGAAACCCACATATCTAAAGATTAAAAGCCAGCATTTACTTAGGAGAGAGAACATGCAAAGTTTGTATGTCCTTCAGAGTTTGGGTTACCTCACCAAGGAAGATTTGTTTCCAATTCTACCCATTTACCTACAAATTTCATAATTTAACTTTTCTTAAAAGCTAAATGATAGGGAATGGGGTCTAATTATGATGAAGATGTATTGTATGGAATGCACAAAAATTCAATAAAAATGAACATTGAAAAAAGAAAGCAATACTAATAAATTTTTTAAAGAAAAAAAAAGCTGAATGATACTCCGTGTGTAACTGTATCATAATGTCACTATCCATTCATCAGTTTAAAGACATCTTTGTTGTTTCCATTTCCTAGCTACTGAGAATAGAACAGCAATAAACATGGGTAAACAGGTATCTCTGTAGTATATGGAATCCTTTAGGTATATTCCCAATAGTGGTATGACTGAATCATCTAGTAGGTCTATTTTTAGCTTTTTGAAGAATATCTACACTGATTTCCATAGTGCACCAGTTTGCACCCCCACCAGCAGTGAATAAATGTTCCTCTTTCTACACACACTCGCTAGTTTTTGTCTTTTTTTTTTAATCTTAGCCATTCTGACTGGGGTACGATGGAATCTAGAATTAGTTTTAATTTGCATTTTCCTGATGGCTAAAGATATTGAACATTTAAAAATATTTCTCAACCATTTGTGTTTCATCTTCTGGGTACTCTGTTTATCTTCTTGCCCAAATTTTTAAAAATATTTTATTTATTATTTTTATTTTATGTGTATTGCCTGCATGTAGGTAAGTGCTCCTGTGTTGAATTGAGCTGTTTATGTTTGTTTAATGTTTTGTTGGGTTTTTTTTTAGTTTTTTGTGTTCTAGATACTAACCCTCTATCAGATGTAGATCTGGTAAGATTTTCTCCCATTCTGCAGGTTGCCTCTATTCCAATGATGATGTGCTTTAGTATAAAGAAGGTTTTTAGTCTTATGAGGTTCTATTTGTCAGTTTTTTTTATCTTAATGCCTGCACTATCAGGTCCTGTTCAGGAAGTATGTTCCTGTAAGTTACAACATGTTCCTCATTTTCTCCTCCATCAGATGCAGGGTATCATGTCTTATGTTGAGGTCCTTGAACCATTTGAAATTGATTTTTGTGCATGGTAAGAGACCATCACCTTAGAACAACCTTCATTATGTCACACAGATTTTGGTATGCTATGTTTTCATTTTCGTTCATTTCTAGGAATTTAATTTCCTTCTTGATTTCTCCATTGACCCAATTTTTATTCAGTACTGTGTTGATTAGTTTCATAAACTTGTGTACTTCTCTCCAGTTCCATTGTTATTGATATCTGTCTTTAGTCCTTTGTGGTCAGATGGAATACAGGATGTTATTTCAATCTTCTTAAATTTGTTGAGACTTGCTTTGTGCCCTAAGATGTGGTCTGTTTTGGAGAAAGTTACATGGGCTACTGAGAAGTAAGTGTAATGTTTAATATTTTCATGGAATGTTCTGTAAATGACTATTATGTCCATTTAATTTATGATGTCATTTAACTCCAGGGTTTCTATATTTAGTTTTGTCTGAATGGTGAGAGTGGGATATTGAAGTCAGTATGTGATTTTTTTTAGATCTAATAGTGTTTCTTTTTTGAAATTGGGTGTCCCTGTGTTTGATGCATTTAAGTTTAAGTTTAGAATATTCTCTTGAGTTTTACTTTAAGTTGGATGAATTGTCTTTCCCTACCTCTTCTGAATAGTTTTAGTTCGAAGCCTATTTTGTCAAATATTGGAATAGTTAGACCTGCTTGTTTCTTAGTTTCAGTTGCTTGGCTTACCTTTTCCATCCTTTTACCTTAAGGTGTTGTCAATCATCAATGGGGATATGGGTTTCGTGGAGGCAGTCAAAAGATGGATATTGTTTTCTAATACAGTCAGTCTGTATCTTTTTATTGGGGAATTGAGATTGTTAATATTGCAAGTTATTATTGACCAGTGTTTATTAAGGCCTGTTACTTTGTTGTGGTGGTATTGTTTTCTTTGGCTTGTTTAGGGAAATGTTCTGGAATTGTTTATTTTTTCCTTGTGCCTTATTGGGTGTGTTTAATCTTCTTTTCAGACTAAAATATTCCTTTTTGTATCCTCTATAGAGCTGAACATAATTTTTTTAAATCTGTTTGTGTCAGGGAAAGCTTTACTTTCTCCTTCTATTACAACCACTCATTTTGTTGGGTATAATAGGTTGGCATCTGTGGTCTTTAATAACTTATAGAATATCAATTCATGTCCTCCTGTCTTTCAAAGTCTCCATTGAAAATTCAGGTGTTATTCTGATGGACTTGCCTTTAAAGCTATTTGGTCTTTCTTGCAGCTTTCAGTATTCTTTCTTTTTTCTGTACATTTAATGCTTTGATTATCATGTTATGTAGGGAGTTTCTTTTCTGGTCCAGTCTATTTGGTGCTCCATATGCCTTTTGCACCTTGCTAGGCTTCTCTTTCCTTGTATTTTGGGTTTTTTTCTTTTATTATTTTGTTGAGAATATATTGTGAAGCTTCGTCCTTGTTAGCTTTCTATTGCTGTGAGAAAACAGTGATGAAAACCATCTTGGGGAATAAAGGGATTATTTGGCTTACATGTTGCAATCACAGTTCACCATGGAGGGAAGCTAAGGTAGGAACTCAAGACAGAAATCTGCAGGCAGAATCTGAAACAGAGACCATGGAGGAGGACTGCTTATAGCTTGCTTCTTTGGCCTATGCTCAGCCTGGTTTCTTATACAACCTAGGACTACTTACCCAGAGGATGGCAACACCCACAATGGGTTGAGCCCACTCACATCACTCAAAAATCAAGAAAATACCACACAGACATGCCCACAGGCCAATCTGATAGAAGAAATTCTCCAACTGTAGTTCCCTTTTCTCAAGTGTGTCAAGTTGACAAAAGTCAACCATGACAGCCTTGGGCCTGGCTTTTCTTCTTCTATAACTATGCTTTCTAGATTTGGTCTTTTTTTATAGTGTCCCAAAGTTCCTACACATTTTCTTTCTTTCTTTCTTTCTTTCTTTCTTTCTTTCTTCCTTCCTTCCTTTTTTTTTTTGATTTAGCCTTTTCTTCAACTGAGTGAGTCAATCCCTCTACCTTGTCTTCTAGTATTGATATTCTCTCTTCCACTTGATCCATTCTATTGGTGAAGCTTTCCACTGAGTTTTTATTTCACTGGTTGACTTTTTCATTTCAAGTTGTATTTCAGTTTGGATTTTCTTCAGAAATTCTGTTTCTTTATTAAAATCTATTTTCAGATCTCTGATTTTTTTTTCTCAACTGTTTATGTTTTCAGGGTCTTCATTCCTAAATTTATTCATGTCATCTTTGAAAATATTTTTAATCACTATTTTGATTTTTTGTTTATTATTTTTATTTTATGTGTATGTAGATGTGTGTATATAAGTGCACCCATGTTGTGCAGTGCCCATGGAGGTCAGAAGATGGTGTCAGATCCCATGGAAATGGAGTTACTTACAATTGTTAGTCACCATGTGGGTGCTGGGATTTGAACACAGGTCTTCTGCAAGAACAACCAGTGCTCTTAATGCTGAGCCTTCTCTCCAGTCCCAATATAATCACTTTTTGAAACCCTTGTCTTGTGTACCAAACTAAGTTTCTCTTCTCAGGAGACATCACAGTGGGTGTGCTAATTTCTGGAGGAGACATAGTGTCCTGGTTATTCATATCGTTTATGTTTGTGTCATGAGACCTAGCCATCTGGTCTCATCTTTGCTGGGCAGATATTTGGATATTTCTTTGCTGTTACCTCAACATGTCAGATTGTGAACCAGCTGAATGCTTGTTATTCAGTGTTAGGGTAACTGTTGATGTGTGAACAAAGTATCACACATATTCCCCACATTGCTTGGGACAGGTGAACTTCTGAGTCCAGGAACAAACCTTCTGTAGAATTAGTATATTTTCATTGCCAATCTTCAGAAGTCTGTGGAAAGCTCTCACAGCTCTAAAGGCAGTCCTTTGGCAGCACAAGCTGAAGTTGCAATGGGAGTGAGCAGTGCTTCCTGAAGGCCAAGGGAAGGATGTTTCACTAACCAGGGGTGGAGGTGAGTGGGTAGAGGCTGGGTTGGAGGTTTCAGGATTCCTCATGGTTTCTGGGCAGCATGGTGGGTGAGGTAGTTGGTATGGGGGAAGAAACAGACTCTGGGAGTTGTTATCTGTCAAGGGGAAGGGTTTTAGGGGGGTGTCTTCCTGTGGCAGAGGGTCACAGAGAACCACGTACAAGTGGTCCTAACAGCTTTTGCAGAGCGATGGTATCACTGTCTAGGCCTGGGGTAGGTCCCTGTAGATGCTTGTCTTTCTGTGGATCTGGTTTTGGAGGAGCCTTGTAAGTGGTCCTGGCAATGGCACTGAGGGCTGGGTCACTGTCTGAGCTTGGAGCAAGGCTCTGGGTCTGCCTGTTTTCTGCATGTGGGTCAGGGTTCCTGAGGAACCACACGGGTAGTTATGGTGGCAGCATGAAGGGAGAGATCCCTGTCTGGGCTGGGTTGGGGCTCTTGGGCTAAGACTCTACTTCAAAGCTCCCTGCACATCTATGTGTGGTTCAGGGTTTGGAATTTCGGTGGGGTTATACAAGCAGTCCTGGCAGCAGCCTGAAGGGAGGGGAGGTCACTGTTTTGGTTTTGGGCAGGGGGCTAGGGTTGCCTTTCTTCCTGTTGGTCAAGTGGGGTTCCAGAGGAACCACACAGGTTGTCTTTGTGGTAGTGTGGAGAGGTCACTAAAGAACTAAATTATATTTCTATTTCATGTGTATGTGTATTTTACCTGCATACATGTTTAAGTGCACCGTATGAGTGCAATTGCCTGAAGTGACCAGAAGAGGGCATTGGATCCCCTGGAACTGGAGTTACAGATGGTTGTTAGCCACCATGTGGGTGCTGGGTCTGCTGCAAGAGCAGCCAGTGCTCTTAACCTCATAGCCATCTCTTCACGCCCCCAATTAAATTTTTATTAATAATTTTTTATCTATATCCCTGAAAAGTATTCCTCTGTAATAGTAATACTTGACTCAGAGGAAGTTAGGAAGTAATCATTCATCAGTTTTGTGAAAGAAGTTACGTAGGGATACTTTTTTCGCTTAAATGTTTGATCGAAATGATCAAATTGCCCAGAGGCTTCCTTTATGGAGATAGTCTTGATTTATTAATTCAATTTCCTTAATAGGTAAAAACTTTTCACATTGCTTTTTTTTTTAACTGAGATTTGGTAGTTTCTGTTTTGTGAACTCCAAAAGTTGTAACTAAGGTCTTACCAAAAAAGGGCTTTTCTAAATCAGCTTTTCATGTCACTTTGCCTAGAAACAGAAAGAAAATTAGATGAGTTTTGAAGTCATGAAATAGGAATGAGAAAAATACTGGGCCCCTCCTTTGTGTGGATTAATTCCAAAACTTTGAACTGCAGTTTGAACTTTGTTTGGGACATGTAGTGCTTTTTTAAAAAAATCAGGATGCTTTTAAAATCAAGTTCTCACTAACAAAATAGACTAGTTGACTAGTTACTATTTTCTGCATATGAGAGAAGATTAAGGCTATTTCTCCTAATTTTAGAAATGCAGGCATATGTGACAAGTTGATTTGTCTTGCTCATGTTGCAAGCAAAGTGAAAATTCACTTCTGAAAGAATTTACATTTTAAAATCGCAGCCGTAAAATTAAGCAGAAGTAAATTCATTTTCTTGGCAAATGAAGACTGAGGTCCTGATCTGCTGTATACTGGATTTTGTACTTCCTATGAATTTTTTTTTCTTTTCCCCCCAAATTCATGAGGAGTGGATTTTCATTTCAGCAGCAGCAGCAACAGGAGCATCACTATCATCAACATCATCGTACATTACTTACAGGAAATCACAAGACATCATGTCCTATGTATACAATGATATATATTATACCCATGTACATAAAGTGTTTTGATCATTTTCACCTCCTTTTCACCCTGATTTTCTCCTCAAGGTAGAATCTTCATATCTTCTTTAAAAATGTAGATCATGTGTATGATAGAAACACATGGTGTTTGACTTTCTGGGTCTGTCTTATTTCACCTAATATAATGACACACATTTGCATTCATTTTCCTGTAACTGACATAATTTCATCCTTCTCCATGGCTAGATAATTCTCCACTATGTAAACATCACATCTTTAAATGTATTCACCTGTTGAGGGCATTTGGTTCCATAACTTTGTTGTTGTAAATAGTGCCACAATTAGCATAGATAAGCAGTCATCTCTCTTGTATGCTGGCTTAATTTCTTTTAGGTATACCCAGGAGTGCTCCAAGGTAGTTCTAGTTTACTTTTCTAGGAACTTAGATATTGATTTCTGTAATGTCTGAAGTAATTCACATTACCACCAACAGTGCATAAGATGACTTTCTCTGAGCCATTCTAGTCTTATAGTTCAGAGTTCCCTTTCAATATCACCATTCCACCATCTCTGAGCAAACTGAAACACTTTTGCCTTGTCAACACTTATGGGAGTTACTTAAAAATTATCTATACTGTGAGCTTGGTATCTTTACAGAAATAACATAGATTTGTCTCCCATTCTATGTCCTGCAAGTGTACTGCACTTGGACTTCATGCCCGTCTCAACTAGGTATTTGTTAGATTTCTTCCTCCTAATGCAAAGGGCAAAAATGACAAGCTAGACTTAATAACAGAGGAGACAATCTGTTCTGAAATTCCAGTCCTCCCTGTTCCTGTAGGATTTTTTTCAACTCATAGAAAGCTAGATAAGTCTTCTGTCCTAGCATATACTCCCATTAAGAAACACTAAAGGATTTTGTTTTCAACTTGGAATGGCTTTTTCTAAAGGCATCATATAATGAATAAGTAGTGATGCTCTGAGCCAGCCATTAAAGCCCATCAAATTTACCATGTAACTAAATCCTAAAAGTAGCAATATAAGTATATAAGGTTCACAACTGAGGAAACAACTCAGTCTGACCACCTGAAATAATTTTGTATTTTGATTGGAAAACACTCAGCACAATTTCTGTGAAGTAGTCAAAAAGGGAGGCTGTTTGTGGGGGCAATAAATGTTTTGATTGAACATTAAAAGTGCTGTTGTAGGGGCTGGAGAGAGAGCTCAGTGGGTAAGAGCACTGGCTGCTCTTGCAGAAGGCCCTGTCGACTAACAACCTTTCATAACTCCAGTTCCAGGAGATCTGACGCCCTCTTCTGACCTCTGCAGGCATTGCATGACACAGGTGCACTTACCTACATGCAGACAATACAGTCATACATATAAAATAAGAATAATAATTTTAAAACTTTTTTTCAAAAAACTGCTATTGTTGGAAAGTGGCAAGGTGCTATCTGAGAATGTGTGACTTGTAAGGTATAATCTGTATCCCAGTAAAACTGTTATAATGAAACTATCACAAAAAAAAAGAAAAAGAAAAAGAATGTGACTAAGAGTTCCCTAACAGTAGATGAGACATGAAAAGTATTCCAGGAAAATTAGATAGCTGACTAATAAATCTCATGACAAGAATATAGCAAGTCATAGGTGGGCCTATAATAGTAGGTCAAACCTGATTCACAGGTCTTTAAATGTCATGCATGACCCTGGACATTTGTAAAAAATGAGTAATCATCAAATTTCTTTGAGAGAAGAAAAACATGATCATACCTGTTTTAGAAAGATGTTTACTTTCTTCACTGATGCTTCTCATTTTTTTCTTTCCTTCGGGGTTATAATTATTTACTGGAATGTGTTTTCTAAATATTTGTCTTTTCCCCAGAGTGCTTAACATAATGCCTTTACATTCAGCAAATATTCCTTAAAGCTTGTCTTCAAATCAGTGAAGTGATCTTCATTTGAGGAACCTTTGGTTCTAGCCTGCACTATTTCTGACTGTGCCCTCTATTTAAATATTTCTGAGGCCCATTTCCTTCTGTCTATCCCACCATCCAAATCCTTGTACTGGCCAGCATCTTCTCTCATACGCGCCATTGTAGCAGTCTCCTAATTAGTCTCTACACCTCACTATCACCTCCTCTTATTATCTGTACTACTACCAGAAACTTTTTTAAAACCTCAACTGATCATGCTACTCTCTGTTGAAAATTTGTTCCTGTTTTTCTGAGGCCAAAAACAAGTCTGCCTGTCACAACTTAAAAGACTGCATGAGTGGGTCTTTACCTTCCTATCCCACATGATCCCTTGTCACTCGTCCCCTTACCCTTCTTGTTTCAGTCACACTAACCTTTACTTACTTTATCCTATGTCACATGCTCTCTTTCGCCAAAAGGTGTTGTATACAATGACTCTTTCCTGGAAAGGTTCTCTGCCTTGCCCCATCCTTTGACCTAGCTGCTGCTTTCTCATTCTTCATGCCACACTTTCTTAAATAAACCCTCTTGTCCTACAAATGGGGCCAGGTGCCCATGTTGGGTGTTCTCATATCCTTCTGTTTAGTTTCATTTGTGTCACACAGAACTATAATCATTGAAAGATTATCATTTACTTTTCCTGTGTCTAGCTTGCCCTATAAGAATATAAGCTCCTGAGAGCAGGGCACCAAGTCTGTTTCATTTATCAGGATTCACCTAAATTGAGGACCAGTGCCTGACAGATAATAGGTACTCAATAAATAAGATTTTAATTTTTGAGCTGTATGTATGTATGTGTGATTTGTGTGTGTGTATATATATATCTTGGTGTGCGTACACATGTGTGTACATGCTTGTGGAAACTGGAGGTTGAAACCGAATTTCTTTTTCAAGCATTCTTTACTTTATTTTTTGAGACATAACCTCTCACTAGACCTGGAGCTCACCGAAAATATTTAGTTACATTTGAATTTCAGATTAACAGTGAGCAGACTTTTAGTATGAATATATCCTTAATATTACATGGAACATACTTATAATTTGGGATATGCAAGTTACTTAAATGTTTTTGACATCCTTCATTTTATTTGCTAAATCTAGCCACTGTAATTACCTGCAAACTGTGGGACCACTAGCTCCTTAAGCAACTTCTAACTTTGATTTATGAGTATCCCTCACCTGTGCCCAGTGACTAGCAATTAGATTATTTTCTCTTTTTTAATTATTTTTTTAGATTTTTATGTGTAAGTGTATTTGCCTGCCTCTATGTAAGTACACCTGTGTCATGTAATGCCACCGAGGCCAGAAGACAGTGTGAGAGCCCCTGGAACTGGAGTTGTGGATGGTTGTTAGCTGCCATGTGGGTGGTAGTAACCAAACATAGAGCAACGAGTGCTCTTAACTGCTGAACTATCTCTCCAGCCTAAAGATTATTTTCCTTCGTAGATGCTAATACTGGCAGAGGAAAAAGCATCTGTTTTGAGAATGTGGGCCACATTTAGATTGCATGTTAAGCATTTGCTAAGCAAATTTAAGTTCTAATTTGGCACTACTTTATCCCATCATGCCCTGCTTCATTCTAGATATCTATAGTTTGTCCCATGCAATCCAGCAGGTTCATTCTCCCACTCCCTGACCTTGTCAATTGTTTTTGTATAGTGTGATCCACTTGAGCAGATGTTGGGAAGAAATGCCTTCCTGAACTATTCAGCAGTGTCTGGTGTCAGCTTCTTCCTTAAAATAAAGTGTGGGTGACAAGTCCCACCTGGTAGAGAGCCAGCTCCCACAGAACACTTCCTTCTCATCTCAGTCTTTCATTCATAAACTCATAGGGAATTTTTCTTCAAAGGCAAATGCACATTAAACATAGGACAGAACCCAAAATGGTTTAATGTGTGTGTGTGTGTGTGTGTGTGTGTGTGTGTGTGTGTGTGTATTTCAATGAACAGGTTTTCCTTTAGAAATGCTCAAAGTCAAATCAGATTCTGTACTATGAGTAAAAGTTTCAGAAACCGTAAGATGGTACTAAGAGGGATCTGACTTAGAGGAAAAGCTCTGAGATTTAGAACCAAACTTGAGTTCAAGATGTTGTGACTTTGGACTCCTCTAAACTTCAGTTTTCTGTTCTGTGAATATGATGGTAATAGTGCCTGCCCCATAGTGGAGGTAGGATAATTTTGTGAGACACCAATATTGAAATATTTAGCTAAGCTCATCCCAGATGTTCATGCCAGCTATGCTGATTAATGTGGCTCTAGGAAGAGGGTTCTTTGATGTACCCAAAGAAACCTCTCTCAATATCTCAACCCTGACTTAATCAGCAGAGAATGAAGACCACTGAAAAATATCTTGGGCTCTTGTAATATTTTTTCTCCTTTTACACATTTAGCTATGCACTGGAAAGAGAAGTCCTGGCTTGGAGTTTTTATTTTTTCACCTAAATAACAAATTGTACCAACTCTGAAACTCATACAAGTTTTTATTTTATCTAGAAAATGGGCAAATATAAATTCTTCCTTTATTTCAAAAGTAGTTATGAGAATCTTACATGAAGTTTGTCTAGAAAATGTACTAATAGTACAATAAGAAGTTAAAGTAATTGGAGTAATATTGTTTAAAACTGCATAGAGAGGCTCGTCTCTCAGTAGTCCTCTTGCTTTCCCTGACTTCTCATTTGCAGACTAATCTTGGAGACAATGGCAACAAGTCCAAAAGCAAAAATGAGGGACAGAAAATAAGGATACCTGGATTCTTATTCCAGCTCTGGTACTTGACTTCCAATGTTGAGGAAGTCATAAAATAGCTGAGCTTCTATTTCCTCATGTTTAAATGAGAATTGTTCATTGAGTGAGCATCTCTTAAGGATAGTCACCTACAGTAATAGATACTGTAATTATGATTATTCCCATCTAACATTTATTGAGTACATCCTATGTTCCCAGCCATGGTGGTGAACCTTGGTTGTCAAATTGACACATCTCGGAAGAGGGAACCTCAATTGAGGAATTATTTTCTCCATCAGATTGACCATGTCTATTGGCCATGTATATGAGGTATTGTTGTACGTTTCCTTGTGGGTCTAGCCCACGAGGGACTGCATGGAACAAGGGTTCTGGCCAAGCTGGGGTGAGCAGCACAGAGTCAACACACAGACACCAGGAGTTGGGTGGAAGCAGGCACTAGGTGAAGTGCTGCAGACTTGTTTATTGCTGGGAAGAGCAGGCCTTATGTATCTCTCCCCCGCCCCCAGTGTCCCATAAGCTGGTGTGTCACTCCCTGATAGATTCCCCTCATCCAGGCCGCTCGCATCATCAGTCTCTAGGTTCAGGGCAGATTATAGATTGGCTCTTTTGCAGAAGTGTGGGCTGTGTTTTCAAAGTGGAAGCTGTGCTCCCTAGTGCGGCCTGTGCTTAGGTCTGGCACTTCACCTCCTGCATATCCATCCCTTTTTATTGTAGAAAGGTCAGTGGGAGCTGAGGTTCTTTGCCTCGGCATAGTTGACCCTACCTCAGAGGGCACCCAGCTTGATGGACTGTGCCTGCCTTAGGTTGTCCTGACCATCAGGATCTTACCTGTCATTGACTACCAGCCCTCGAAGGGTGTGACTTCTGGCATGACCATGTGAGGGAAGAGGAGGGCAAGAAGTTACACAACTGCTTCTTGGATATCAGCAAGCCAGACCTGCTGGACCTCTAGGAGGGGGGGAGAGTCGAAGTCTGGATCCTTGAGCATCTTGAGAACCTGATAAACCGAGTAATTTACTTGGTTTTGTCTGCAGAAGCATAGAACAAGGCATTTTATGAGCAGGAAAAGAATTAAGACTATGATACCCAAGAGTAAATAAGTAACAATCCATGAAGGGTCAAATAAAGCTTTTAAATTCTAACAAAGTTTGTCAAGGAACCCAGAGTTTATATCTAATATCTGAGCCCACGTATAATTTAGGGAGATGATCTGGTCAGTGAGCAAGGTGGACTAGTTGAGAAACTTTTGGCTCCAGTGGCCATGGATGTACTGTGAGAGTTCCATCCTGGCCTTAGTGAGGTGATGTACTTTGCAAGGTGTGAGACACAGGGCTTTGAACCATGGGTCACAGGCCATTAGCGTCATCTGTTTGACGATCGCCATCTCTTCCCCAAGGAGGTCTACCTGTTGGTGGATGACAGAAATGGCCTGGAAGAGGTGTTGATTAATAAGAGATTGAGTGTGTAAGGCCGCAGAGGTTTTGGATATGACCTCATTGAGTGTTTCCACAGTAGTGGAAGACTGAGTGATGGCAACAGCAGCAGTGGCAGCAGCCCCTAGGGAAAGGATAATGGGGGTAACAATCGCCGCAGTAATACCAAAATCTCTCTTGATCCGGGGGAAGGGTTGGAGAGCCATCTGTTCCATGAGGGTGATAACACTGAAGTTAGTGGCATTAGGAACAGGAACCCAGAATGCCATGGGTTCGTGCACAAAGAGAACAAGAGAGGCAGGGAAAATCCAGCATGCTGAGAGAGTGCAGTTAATGAGGGAGTAGTTAAGGGTATCCCCCAGGTTGTTTGAGAAATGAGCAAGGAGTAGAGCAAATGGTGGTCGAACACAAACAGGCGAGATCAAATGGGAGATGCTAACAGAGACTTCATTAGTTGTCCAAGTTGGGTCTGTGACACCCAAGGAACCCACCTCTGAGTTATCACCCATATATGTACCATTAAATATGGCTCCACCTAATACAGAGAAGAGAGGACACAAATCCAGGCAAGACGCTGACCCACCGAGTTCCCAGGCCCCCCTGACAGGGTCTTTACACCTGGGGTCAGTATACACATAGGAGTAAGGTTTTGTGGAGACAAGGTGTCTCCAGGCTGCCAGGGAGGAAGCCTGCAGGCGTCCATCATAATCCATAGTAAAGAGGAGCATACTTCCAGGAGTGAGTGGGAGGCAGTATTTCCATGAAACAGGAACACGCAATGTGGTGGGAAGTTTATGGGTGGGAGGGCACCGGGTCCATGGAGGACACCTGACCCTTTGGGGGGGAGGGGTGGTGGCCCCAGGGGGCACAAAGGACACTGTAGTCTCAGAAGTGTCTTTTACTAAGGGAGACCAGATTTTGAGGCCCCATAAGGAGCCCTGGCTCCGGTTTCCACAAAAGTTGCCTGTTGTGATGCTAAAAAGGGAGTGACAGTGAGAGACATTAGGGGAGAAGGGGTTAAGGACTGGGCTGAAGCAGAGCAATCCTGCAAGGGACCATGTGCCATTTATGTGAACAGACGCATGAATCAATTCTATGGTAAGACCAAAGGATTCATTAGTAGTAAAGAGAACTGGGAAAGCTGGTGACTGTTCATCTACAGGGAGGATCAGAGATGGTAAGGGGACCAGTGCCCAGAGATCTGAAGCCTGGGGAGAAGAACAGCCAAAGGACAAAAGGATGCTAAAGATAATGAAGCCGGAAAAAGATGTCATGGTTTATCAAACTCGCAGGCGAGCCAGTCCCCAGATGGGTTTCCATAGCTGGTCAGATGTCTCTCGATGGAGTCCATGTGGGGGCCATTGCATCCTGTGGAAAAATACAAGTGTATCCTCATCCTCATGTCAGGACAGGGGCTGGTTTCTGTCATAGGGATGAACTAGGATCCCTCCATCTAACTAGTGGCAGAGGCGTAGCCCAAGGCAAGGAGGACCAATGTTTGTATGCTGGACTGAGACCCCGGTCGTCGAACATGAGGAAATTAAGGTGGAACAAAGCCTCAGTAAGAGCCAAATGGGGGTCATGTTTGGCCTCAGCTGAGGGGCCTGGCTTTTAGCCAGGAGGGACTTAAGTGTCCTGTTGGTCCTTTCGACAATGGCTTGTTCTTGTGGGTTATAGGGAATACCAAAGGTGTGTTTGATTCCCCAGGAGGGAAAAAATTTACTGAATTCTTGAGAGGAATAAGCAGGCCCATTATCAGTCTTAAGCTCCCAGGGTATGCCCATGATTAACATGGCAGACTTTATAGCTTTAATGGCATGTATAGTCTTCTCCCCTGAGAGAGCTAAAGCATAAGTAAGGGAGGGGCATGTGTCAACTATAACGTGAATGAATCTCAGTTTTCCAAAAGGGGGATAGTGAGTCATGTCCATCCGCCAAATGGCATTGGGTATCAAACCATGGGGATTCACTCCTCCCCTGTTAAGGGGCCGAAGAGGCATGTGTGGGGAACAGGTAGCACGTGAGCAGAAAAGGTGCTTGCATTGGGACATGGGGATTTCTGGGAGGAGTTTATGAATACTCTGAGGGGACAGGTGGAATTGTTGATGTAAAGCTCTTGCTTGTTCTAACAGGTTAGACTGGACTGTCATGATCAGGGCATCTGTGGTGGCAGTCCCCCAAGCTAGGATTCTGGGAAGGATGGTATGTGAGCGGATATGTGCGATGTACCATGGGTGACTTCTATTTTCTAGGCGTTCCTGCAGCTTGACCATACTGAGGTGGAATTGGGTGGAGGAGTTTTTAACATGAGAAAAGGTGATGACCTTAGTGACCTGAACAGTATAGGCACTATCAGAAAAGAGATTTAGGGGTTCATCCTGGCACTCTGCGAAAGCTTTAAGTATAGCAAAAAGTTCTCCCAACTGGACAGAGCCAGGATTAGGGATGATGTGGGTGATGTCCATTTTTCCAGGACAATGTATCAGGACCCCAATGTTCTTCTTATTAGCATCCAAAAAGGCAATGGTCGCTTGGGGAATTGGAGAAGAAGAAGGAGTGCTGTGGGGCTTAACTTCAAGTGGCAATGTGAGAAGGGCCTGAATTCTTTTGTCTTGGGGCAGGTGATTGTCAATGGTGCCAGGGAAGCCTGACATCATGGTCTGAAAACTTATAGAATTGGCCCAGAGGGACTGTAGGTTACGGAGGGGAAAGGGGAGCTCAATAGCGTCGGGTTCTCTATTGAAGTTTTTTCGAGCTTGAGTGCGCAGTTTGACTGCCAAGTTAAAGGCCAGATCAAACTTGGAGGAAACCTGCTGGAGCTCCGAGTATGAGAGATGGACTCAGATAAGTGGCCCAGTCTGCCAAAGGGCACCAAGGAAGCCAGAAGAAGTCAATAGCACTAAAGCCTGTAGGGATTGTAAGGGCTCATATCTGTCGAGGGTTGTTGATGAGAGTAACTCAATGATCTTTTGCAATGTGGCAATGGCTGGGGGAGTTAAATTAATCTTTGCTGAAGGGCAGGTGGGGCCCTCCAAAAGACAAAGCAGTGCCCTCAGTTCCTCCAAGGGAATGGGCAAGAATGGTTTAAGCCAATTTATGGTGCCACAGAGTTGTTGAAAATCAGCTAGTGTATAGACCAGCTTTGAATTAAAGGCAGGGACCATAGGGCATATGCCAGCCAAAATGGTATGCCCCAGAAAGACATAAGGAGGCACATCCTGTAACTTATCTAAGGTGATAGACAAGTCAAGGGATGATAGGCGGGAGAGTCAGTCTCTGGTTACCTTGCAGAGAAATTGTGGGTTAGGGTGGGACAACAGAATGTCATCCATATAGTGAATAAAATGTATACTATGAGGGATGGTTGAAGTGGCTCGTGAGACAAAAAGCTGACAAATAGTAGGACTGTTTTTCATTCCTTGGGGAAAGACTTTCCATTGATATTTGAGGGCCGGCTTGTGGAAGTTCGGTTCCCAAACCATAAAGGCAAAGTGATCATGATCTTGGGGGGCCAGCGGGGTTGAGAAGAAGCAATCTTTAATATCAAATGTTATGATATAATAAGAAGGAGGAATAGCACCAGGGTGTGGCAAGCTGGCCTGTGTCGAGCCCATTTTTTCTGTTTGATCATTAATGGCACGTAAGTCCTGAAGCAATCTAAAATGGCCATTTTTCTTTTTTATAACGAATATTGGAGTGTTATATTTACTAGTGGGTGGTTCCAAATGTCCAAGGTCCAGCTGTTCCTGGACCAAATTTTTGAGGATAGACAATTTAGGTTCTATAATAGGCCACTGCTCCACCCAGATAGCATCTGTCGAGAGCCAGGTAAGCACGATCAGTGTGGGAGACTCCTTAGGGGATGTCCCAGGGAGGGCAGTAGCCCTTAGAATTGGGGGTGCTGGTCAGGGCTCAAATTTCTCCCAGAGAGGCCAAGTTTATAATGGGCTATGACATCATCATAAAAGGCCTGATCATCTGTGGTAAGGATCACACCCATGTCTTCCAGGACATCTCGACCCCACAAGTTGTGGGGGACATCAGCCACTATGGGAATGAATGTGCCCTTACTCCCATCTAAGTCTTTCCAGTGTACTGAGCAGACGGCCAGCTTTGTGTCCTGGCTGTCACCCACTCCCTTAATGGGCAGGCCAGGCCGATATTTCCAATGGGGGAACCAAAGAGACTCACTCTCAGTGATGATGGTAACATCGGCTCCCATGTCCACTAGGCCCTTCACAGAAATCCCATCCAGAAATAGGGTCATTGGGGGGCAGTGATTAAGAATCGGAAGGCTTCATAAAATCTGTCTCATTCCCCCTCTTACTTGTGGGGCTGAAGCGCGCCCTGGGTGGAATTTAAAGGAGCCAAGTCCGATTGGGGCCACGACCTACAAGGTTTTGCCCAACGAAATCCCTTTTTGCATTTGGGGCAGCAGGTCTTAGGATGAGCTCCGTTGTTCGGGCAGTCCCTGTGGAGGTGTCCTGTCCTCCCAAAGTTCCAGCAGCCATCTTTTGAATGGGAGGGGGTGGTCCTTCCTTGTAATAAGAGTGCCTCTAAGGAGGTGGTCAGGGCCTCTATGGGCCCTGTCCTGGGGTCTAGGTCTCTGGTGGCAAGTACCCATTTATGAATATCATCATTGCAGACAGGCTCGAGAGCATTGCGGGTAGGGGTATTTAGGCCTTCCCATGCCAGTTGTTTGATAAGCATATTGTGGGTGGGTCCAGACTCCACCCTCCATTCCACGGTTACATGGGTGAGGAAGTCCGTGAAGGACTCCCCTGGCTGCTGAATCAAATTGCGGAAGAATGCCTGTAGGTCATGGTGGGAGCAACATTTAAGGGCCTTGAAGGCCAGGTCACTAACTTGTTGGTAGTAAGCATGAAGGCCAATAGTGGACTGGGAAATGGGGTCAATATATTGTCCACATCCTGTGAGCAAATCCAGAGTAATATTAAGGCCATATTGAAGGTTGAGACGTGCCTGATTTTCAGCCTGTTTGTCGTAAGCCGAACACCAGCTCAGGAAGACTGAGGACTCCAAAACTGCCTTTAATAAGTTATACCAATTGTAATGGGTCTGTAACTGCATGGCCCATTGCAGAGAACTTGCTCAAAATATGGGAAATCGGGGCCTGACTCGTTGGTGACTTTGTGGATGAGTGCAAGGTCTATGAGAGTGGTGGGTACTCATGGCTGTTGTGCAGTGTTTGGGCTCACATTAACCGGAAAGGTGGTAGTAAGGGGCAGTAAGGGGTGGGCAAGCCATGGGGGGAGTATAATGAGTGGGAGGTGCATTGGAGCAGGCAGAACATAGTTCCTTCCAGGGGTACTGGGGTGGTGGTGTTTCCGATTGTTTTGGCTTTGAAAGCAGGGTCTGAGGTAGAGGCAAGGGGGCTCCTTCCTCATCTGGATCGACCTCAGGGCTGGTTCCCATATCAAGGTCAGCAGGGGTTGAAGTAATGGCAAGATCTACACTGGCCTGATCCTAACAATGCTTATTGTGGGCTGAAATGACTTCTTCAGGGGAGGAGGACTTAAGGCTGGCAATGATGGTTAAAAGGATCGGGACAAATGAGGGAGGGGGAACGACTCCCGATCCTACTTCCTTTTTGAGGGCCAAGAAGAGGACCTGCATCCAGAGGTCAGGATCCCACATATTTTCGGGAGAGGCCTAAGGGGTCAAGTTAGTGGCTTCATCCTCGAAATTTTCAATATCTTTTGGTTTAACTTTCAGTCCCTGAATTCTAAGGAGCAATTTGATCGCTGCCGTTTGTGACCCCTTGCACTGTGGTGGTAGGTTGCCCATCGTGGGAAGGTCCCATGAAGGGAAACTCTCCCCAAAAGTAAAAGGCAAGGGTGACTACCAAGAGGGCACAGATGAAGCAAACAAGGACCATGAGCCACTCGGACATAAACCACCCTGACACAAAGAGGTGCATCAGATCCAAATGTCTTGTGCTTAGTGAGGGACTTCTGAGGGCCATGATACCCTCGGCCGTATGCTCACATGGTGTCTCCAGGACAGGCAACAGGATGACCTGAAGCCTGGGCTCTGAGTTCAGGGTGTATCAGCCCTTATGTGAACTCACCGGGACGAGCCAAGGAATAAAAGGTGCCGACGTGGGCTTTGGGACCACACGGCAGAGTTTGTCTTCCTGATTTAACAACAAATATGACAAACAGTGTATGGGGACAGAGGAGGGGGCCACTTGCTCACCTTCAAGCAGCCAAAGGGACAGACAAAACCCAGGGCCTACTCACCAAACAAACCGAAGTTGGGGGCATCACCAACGCTGGGGGGGGGCGAGAACCCTGTTCGGGTGCCAGCCGTTGTAGGTTTCCTCGCAGGTCCAGCCCACAAGGGACTGTGTGGAACAAGGGTTCTGGCCATGGTGAGGGTGAATGGCATGGAGTCAACACAGATGCCGGGAGTCGGGTGGAGGCAGGCACTAGGCAAGGTGCTGCAGACTCGTTTATTGCTGGGAAAGGCAGGCCTTATATATCTTTCCCCCTGCCCCCCAGTGTCCCATAAGCTGGTGTGTCGCTCCCTGATAGGTCCCCTCATCCAGGCCACTCACATCATCAGTCTCTAGGTCTGGGGCAGATTATAGATTGGCTCTTTTGTGGAAGTGTGGGCTGTGCTTTCAAGGCAGAAGCTGTGCTCCCTAGTGCAGCCTGTGCTTAGGTTTGGCACTTCACCTCCTACAAGGTATTTCCTTGATTATTACTTGATATAGGGAGGCCCACCCCACTGTAGATGATGCCATCCCTAGGCAGGTGGGCCTAGGCTGTATGAGAAAGACAGCTGAGCAAGCCAGGGATTCAAGGCAGCAAACAGCATGCCTTTGTAGATTCTGCTTCAGTTCCTGACTCCAGCTTCTTCCCTTGACCTCCTGCTCTAGCTTCTTCCATTGTTGATGGATGCAACCAGTAAGAGGAAATAAACTCTTCCCCAAGTTGATTTTGGTCAATATTTTACCACAGGAACAGAGAAGCAAATTAAAACACCAACATTTTACTAAGATTATTGCTTATTTAACCCCACAAAGTCATGAAAAGTAAAATACTATCTCTGTTATAATGTAGGGAATTGAGATGTAAGATTTAAACTGATTTATCTTACAATTAAACCAGCAAAGTTCTTCATCTCAAAGGACTTAATACATAGTAGGATGGGGACTATAGAAATAGTTGCAATATTTTATGTATCTTTGTCTCATCTATTTCAAATTGGTGATGAAAAATCAAGAGAGGCTTAGTTACCTCATGATATAATTGCTATTCTTTAGGTGAGAGGACTGAAAAACTTTATTTCTGAGAAGTTCAGAGGGCTGATTGTTGTTGGTCTATGGAATATGCTTTAAGAAACACTTTTTTTTCTGCTCATAAGTCACGTCATAAGCAAGGCATTCTTTGATTTCCCTATGTAAAGAAGCATCCTTATCACAATGCTTCCTATCCTCCTTAGCCTGATTTGTTATCTTCTGTAACATATATCATCTGACAAATAGGCAGATCATATTTATTTGTTTACTCTGTTTCCCTCTAGATTCTTAACACCATGAGAACCTGAATTTGGTTTCACTTATGATTATGTGATACAGCCTGTACCCCTTCCCATATTTAATTCAGTGCTTCACATATAGTATAGTAGATGTTTAGTAAATATTCTTGAATGAGTGGTCAAAATAAAATGTTGTGTAGCCAGCCTTTTGGGACTCAAGATAGATTCTGTATAAAATCACTCACAAAGTTAATGTACCTTTGAAAACTATATGCTCACTCTGTCTAAGCCTTCCTTCCCAACTAACTCTTGCTTCCCGGGTTACTTTTGCATCACTGTCATTCTAGTCACCACCCATCGCCAAAAGCTTACCTGACACCTGGAAAAATATATGATGTGGTGAAAAGGACAATATAATATAACTCTTTAAACCAAGGGGAGAGGAAGAATCCTAAGTGTAACACATCCTTTTGCTGTCCACCTCCATATAAGAGCTGGAAGGAAGATTAAGACACAGATGTGAGCCAAATCAACTCAGCAAAATAGAACAAAATGTCATCTTCAAAAAGGAAAGAATAAGAGCCTCTACTGAAATTACTAAAAGAGGGAGTAAATAGAGTTTGGCATCATTACATACAAGATGGTGTTTGGGCTGGGTTTTGAATAACTGGATAGATGATTGGTCTATGATTAAATATGAAAAGGGGTTAGGAAAGAAAAGATCAGTTTTTATAGATAGGTGTATAAGAAAGAGGCAACTTGAAAATATTTAACATTGGAGCCTGGCATGGTGGCACACACTTTTAATCCCAGCATTTGGGAGGCAGAGGCAGGTGGATCTTTGTGAGTTCAAGGCCAGCCTGGTCTACATAGCAAGTTCCAGGACAACTGGGGCTACAGGGAGACCCTGTCTCAAAAAGACCAAAAACAAAATTAACAGTGAAAATATGAGCCACCTCAATACTTTGCATTTTTATTTAATTCTCCACTCAAGTTTTTATTGTAGGTATTAATGTCATTTCTTTTTTATAGATGGAAAAACTAAGCCCCAAGGCTCTTATATCCCTAGACAAATGTAATTTCTTACTATATGCAAAATATGGATCCTTAAATTTACAGACAAGTATCCCAGTCATCACCCATCAAAGTAGCTTCTTTTTCAACAGACAGGGATTATTACAGTTACACCACTGGTCACACATAGAGATTGTGAATTGCCCAAGCCTAAATGGCACATCTAGGATGCAACCTCTACACCTAAGACTAATGGAGCATAGAATAGGGATGACAAGAACACTAATGCATCTTTCAGTTCTCATCAATGAAGCTCCCTCTTGCAACAGAGTGCCAGGAATGCAAAAGGCCACAAATGCAGAGAATAAGATTTGGCAGAATGTGGGTCCTTGGACAGGATTCCTATATTGAAGTCCACCTACGCAGGGCTCAGGGACCATTGGGAAAGAGAGGGCAGAAAGATTGCAAGAGCCAGGGAGGAGGTACATGACCATATGGAAATAGTCTTAAAGGCACCTGGGGCTCTGCTCATACAAACATTCAGCAATGGAGTTAGTATGCAGAAGACCCATGCAAATTTAGGCAGACAAAAACCCAGCATAGAACTGTGGAAATGAACAGGAAGCCCCAATCTTAGTCGAAGAATTATTGGCAGCTGATTACTGCTGGGTGAGGAAGAGCCAATCTTCTTGAAGGGAGAGACTCTAGATAAGCTGACTAAACCCTGGTGGATGAACTTGTACTGAGGGACATCTCGGGACATAATGGCAGAATGTATGAACTCCAGTGGGGGGTGTATGGGAGGGTGCCAAAGGGGAAGGAGAAAGGGGGTAAAAAGATGATTTTATGTTTGAAACACACAAAAATTCAATATGTTTTTTAAAAAGAAAGATATCAAGCCCCATATCCAAAGTCAGGAAACATCATGGAAGAGGGTACAGAAAGAATGAAAGATTTGGTAGATGGGAAGGAGAACTGTGAAATGCTGACTTCTTGACATGGCATAGCTGTTGCATGCATGAAATCATAGCAGCGGTGGTTACCTGCATTAGACTTCCACAGGATTAAGTCAATGAAAATTCCACCATGGAAGAGGAAGGAGCCTCCAAAGTCCAATGCCTATTGGAAGAGCTATTGTCTGTTGATGGCTGCTAAGGAGAGAAAGTCACACTCCTTTGGAGATGTGGCTGGTGTATATTGCCCATGCCCTGGTGGATGGCCCCACAACTATTCACATATGAGCAGCACCAATTGAACTTGGGGGTGGGTGCTGGATAGCTTTAGTATCAACTTGACACAGCTGTGTTGAGGGAGCCTCAATTGGAGAATTGCCTTCATTGGACTGGCCTGTGGCCATGTTCATGAGGCGTCTTCTTGATTGTTGAGAGCTATGAGACGGCCCAGCCCACTGTGGGTGGTGCCACCCCTGGGCAGGTGGGCCTGTGTTGCATAAGAAAGCAGGCTGAACAGGGGCCAGGGAAGCAAGCCAGTAAGCAGTGATCCTCTATGGCCTGTACTTCAGCTCCTGCCTCCAGGTTCTTAGCCTGAGTTCCTACCTTGGGCTCCCTGATGAACTGTGACCCTGGAGATGTAAACTGAATAAACTCTTTCCTCTCCAAGTTGGTATTGGTCAGAGTGTTTTGTCACAGCAATGGAGAAACAAATTAGGACAGGGGGCTGTTGACAACAACAAAAATGAGGACATAAAATTGAGAGGGAAATGAGGTGGGGGCACTCTAGAGAGTTGGAAGGAGTTAGTAATGGATAGAGATGTTCAAAATACATTGCATACATGTATAAAAATGTTCAAAGAATATAAATGTTATTTAAATTAAAAAAAGAGAAATGCTGAGTGTGGTGGTGCATGCCTTTAATTGCAGCACTCAGGAGATAGCAACAGGTGGTTCTCTGTGAGACTGAGTCCAGCCTGATCTACATAGTGCATTCCAGAGCAGCTGGAGCTATAGGCAGACCCTGTCTCAAAACACCAAGACAAACAGAAAATCAAAACAAAAAAGAGAGAGAAAGATAAACTCACTTGCCTAGTTGACCCAACTAAAAATATTAGAGTTGGAATTTAAATTTAAACAGATCAACTCCATAATTTTTACTTTAATTTTTTTTTCCTATCACATTTATTTTGTGTATGTTTGTGTGTGTGTGTGTGTGTGTGTGTGTGCACATGTGCACATGTACACATGCCACAACATGCATGTCTGAGGATTTGGGATTGAATTCAGGTTGTCAACATTGGCAACTTGGTGGAAAATATTTTAATTCATTGAGACATCTCACTGGCCTGATAATGTTGTACTTTTTAATTTAATTTTTCAAATTTTTGAGAATTTCATATATAAGTATCATATTCACATCATTTTCACCTCTCCCTATTCCCTCTTCAAATCTTCCCATAACCCTTCATTCCCTCTCAATTTCATGACCTTTTCTTCTATATTTATTATTGTTACATATAAGCATATATGTATATACACAAAAGCTACTGAGTCTATTTAGTGTTGCTTGTATGTACATGTGTTTAGGGCTGACCCCTTGGGATTAGATAACCTATCAGGAGGCTTGTCCCTGGAGAAGACTAATTCTCCCTTTCAGCAGGCATTGACTGCCTATAGCTCTTCATCTAGGGATGCAGCCTTCTCAGATTTCCCCCATCCACATTTGCTTGTCAACTAGTGTTGTCATTATGCAGGTCTTGTTTAGGCAATCAAATTGTTGAGATGTCATGGGTGTAGCATCTTTGCCATGTCTAGAAGACACAATCAAGCAGCAGGCATCTTGGTCCTCTGGCTCTTACAATCTTTTCACCCCCTCTTCCATGACTTTCCCTGAGCCTTAGATGTGGAAGGGACATTTTAGATGTACCAATTCTGGTTCAGAACCTCAAGAACAATTATTCCTTGCATCTTGACCAGTTGAGGATCTCTGTACCAGCCACTGTCTGCCACACAAAGAAGCTTCTTTGATGAGGACTGAAAGCTATCTTTACCTGTGGATTTAAGGATAACTATTTTGAATACAATTAGAAATTACATTGGCTCAGGAAAATGATAGTAGTAGGCTCTTTTCTAGGATCTATGATCTCTCCAGCCAAAGTTATTGGCTAGATGTATAGTACTAAGAATGAATTCTTTCCTACTGAGCAGATTTTAAATTCAGCTACATAGCTGTTGATTTCTCCCAACATAAAAGTGTCACTGTTGCATCAACAGGGATATTTTGCTGGGCTAGTCATTGTTGTGGTTCATAGGCTTTACAGATAGGTAGGATTATTCATTGTTTTTCTCCATTGGAAGCTTACACAGCACCTTCTGATACTATAACAGCTGGAACTCAAGGAGTAGGCATCCACAACACTTCCAGTCTGATTCTTCCAAGTCCTATGGCTGAAGTGTATCGTGCCTTCAGCAATAGTATCTTGCCTTTAAATTCTGGCAGGCAACCAACGGCTATGGTACTTATGTTTGGGGAGTATTTTTGGACAACTCTAACAACTTGAAGGGAGGTTTCCAATGCCTGACACTCGAGTTTTTCTTAGAAAGTCTGTGGCTCTTGGGGGAAGCATTATCATCCCATGTGGTATAACT
>NW_008355642.1:3621651-3623424 GCF_000622305.1 Nannospalax galili
ATATTAGTTTCTCCATTAGTTTCTCCATTGCTGTGACAAAACACTATGACCACTACCAACTTGGGGAGGAAAGGGTTTATTCTGCTTCCATCTCCTGGGTCACAGTTCACTAGGGAGCCCAAGGTAGGAACTCAGAGCAGGAACCTGGAGGCAGGAGCTGAAGTACAGGCCATGGAGGAACGCTGCTTACTGACTTGCTCCCCTGATCCCTTCTCACCTTGCTCTCTTATCCAACATAGGCCCACCAGCCAAGGGGTGGCACTACCCACAGTGGGCTGGGCCCTCCCAGATCACTCAACAATCAAGAAAATGCCCCACAGATATGGGCACAGGCCAGTCCAATGGAGGCAATTCCCCAACTGAGGCTCCCTCAACCCAGGTGTGTCAAGTTGACACTAAAGCTATCCAGCACAATTGACCCTTTGTCAACTTGACACACAAACACATCACTATTAAACCATAACCTTTCCAATTCGTGTCCCCAAGACACAATATTAACATTAATATGACAACATAAGACAGTACAACTTTAAAACCCCCACAGTCCTTAAAAATCCAAACACTTAAAAGTCCACTGTCTCTTCTAAAAGTCTCAACTGTGGGTGGGCTTCTGTAAAATCCAAAAAAAAGTACTGTCTTATTTCAAAGGGAAGAATCGGGCACACCTAAGCAAAACCAAAGTCCAGCAAAGTAGCTCAAGGCTGGACATCTGGGATTCACTCATGATCTTCTGGCTCCAAAGGGTTCTGGCAGCTCCACTTCTCTGACTCTGCTGTCCACAGCACAAACAGCTCATCTCACAGACCCAGGCCAGCTCCAGTCCACACCTACTACGGTCCTTGGTGGCCGTCCCACGGTCCTGGCATCTCCAAAAAAACTGGGGTCTCCACTGAAACTGAGATTACACCTTTACCAATGGCCTCTTCTTGCCTCTTGGGGTGCAAAGGCCTCAGATTCTCTCCATGACCCCTTCAATCCTGGGGTCTTCACTGCAACTGAAGCTGCACTGTCACCTATGGCCTTTCCTGGCCTCTCAGAGTACCAAGCCTCAGATGTTCTCTGTGACCTCGTCATACTTTCAACACCAGAACACATTACCAAGTCCTGCTTTCAGCTAGAGTCGGAGGTTCGGGTCCCCTCTGTGGGCTGATCCTGAGGAAATACTTCCCAGAAGATTGCACCACAGTGGTGCTGGGCTCTTGTTACTTACAGCTGATTTTTCAGCCCCAGCTAACCAGCATCAATTGTCCCAGTAAAGCAAAGGTTTCTCTTCAGGTTCTGGTCTCTTCTCAATCACAGCTGATTCCTCAGCCCCAGCTGACCAGAACCTACAGAGTCTCAATTCAAAATCTCACACAAACAGCCCTGATAATCTCCACTTCCCTTTGAAGCTTCACAAGCCAGGCCTCCATTGTTTACAACTCTTTCAACATAACTGTTCCAAGCTCCACAGCAACAAACTCTGAGCACTCAATGGCTTTTCCAGCCCAAAGTTCAGAATGCTTCCACAATCCTCCTAATGCTTCCACAAGGTCAGGTCTATCACAGCAATATCCCACTCTCTGGTACCAATTTCCATCTTAGTTTCTCCATTGCTGTGACAAAACACTTTGACCACTACCAACTTGGGGAGGAAAGGGTTTATTCAGCTTCCATCTCCCTGGTCACAGTTCACTAGGAAGCCCAAGGTAGGAACTCAGGGCAGGAACCTGAAAGCAGGACCTGGTACACAGGCCATGGAGGAACGCTGCTTACTGGCTTGCTCCCCTGGCC
>NW_008355642.1:3623617-3639288 GCF_000622305.1 Nannospalax galili
ATGTATTTTATCTCTCTCCATACCCCCTCCCTGCCCTCCCATTCTCCATCCCATTAGCCATTTATGTTCCATTATTACCCTTTCCCCCATTGTATCCCCGCATTCTATCTCCCTTCTCTTGACCCAATCCCCATGGCCCCTTACTAGTTTCCTGACCTCTGTGATGCTTGCAAAAATTTAAGTAAATACAAAAGTATGAATCCCTATGGCTTTTTAAAATATCCTTAGTGATCTTTTCTATTTTATTTATTATTCTTATTTTATGTGTATGTCTGTATCGGTGCTGGGAATTGAGCCCGGGTCCTCTACAAGAGCAGCCAGTGCTCTTAACCGCTGAGCCATCTCTCCAGCCCCATTCTTAGTATTCTTTATCTCTCCTCCATCCTTATCCTTCTGTATTACCTCCTTCTCCCTTCCGTATTTAAAGTCCCTCATCCAGTTTTTCCCCTTTCCCACTTCATAGCACCTGTGTGCTAATATCCCCCTCTCCAGAGCTTATTCTCCCTTTCCCTCTCCATGGATTCTTTCTACTTAGATATAGTACCTCGGGTAGTACCTGGAATGAAGCTTTTCCTCATTAATAATGTTGGGATAATCAGATAGAAAACAGCCTGATTTCCCATTACAGATATTGCTATCTGGGTGAGGAACTAAGGCTTTGTGCCACACAACCTAAGGACCTTGCAAAGACTTTCCCATGGCAACATATGTTTGCTCAATGACTGGAACACTGAATTCTGTAACATTTCACTGAAGCTGGGGTGGTTATGAAGATAGAAAGCCTGAGTGTGGTCTTGACATGTGGCAGCAGTGGTAGGAAAATGAGATAAATGTCAGAAGTGCTAGGGTCCACTTGACAGCATTGTGACCCAGGCCAAAATATTTTCTCTCTGTGTCATCTGTAAAATGGGTGAATTACATTACACCAGAGGCTCTTACAAATGCAACCTACACCTAGGAGGTATTTTGGCATTTGTCAGACCACATTTGGTTGTACAAATTCTGGCAAGAGGGCCACTTAATGCGTTGGGACCTTGAAGGACAGATCAATACTACAAAGAATTATACTGCATCCTGCCATATGTTTCATGGAAGTGAAAACAGTTTATATTTATCTGAGTCTAGAACATACATACATTATACGTATTGAAATGAATTTTTTCCATGGTAGTATTGGTGCTTATTAACATTACCTAGTAAAAAGGAAAAAGATCATACCTTTTCTGGAATGTCACCATGAATTATTTACCATTTCAGAAAACTGCTGCACCAACAGCACAATATAATCATGGCATAGTGTAGTTTTTATGTTACCATGTTTTCTGGCCCTGGGGATTAAATCCAGGGTTTTGCATACATTAGGAAAGTACCTTACCCGTAAGGTATATCATCAGCCATTTTTTCACTTTTCATTTTGAGACAGGGTCATACTAAGTTGCCCAGACTATTCTTGAATGTGTAATCCTCCTTCCTCGCCTTTAATATAGTATATTTCTATCACTTTCTTCTCAGGACAAGAAGGGAAAGAATTTAATAACTATAATAAAAACTATGTCTTAGTCGGATACAGTTTTAAAAATACTGCTTTGAATTATCTCCCAAGTCCTTCCCAGTTTTAATTTTCAGTGAGTGTGTGGAGGGTTGAGTTGGATTTCAGAGGAAGGAGAATGCATTCTAAGGTGGAAATGATTGTGGTCACCTGGCCTGCTCAAGCAGAGATTAGAGTGGCCCCAGACAAGTCAGGATAGAGCATAGTCTTCCTTAGGGCATTCACCATGCCCAACTCACTGTAATTGAAGATTTCTGGGGGCACTGCCAAGGCTGGCATTACAGGAAATTGCCTGCCAATGGGATTTCTCTGGTTACTTTCCTCAGTGACAGAAAACAGTGATGCCTTCCTGTCTCTTAGCTGGAAGGTGTCTGCCTCCTTGTTCTGAAGAGTTCCTACAAAACCTTAGTTTCTTTTCCTTATATTTTTGCTCAGTTTCTAGCACTGGAATTATTTCTCCTGTGTCATCCATCCCCATGACCTTTATATTAGAGAGAGGGAAACTTAGTGTACGATAGACCAAGTTTTTCACTCTTGCTTATACTAATTTTATGAGACACCCAAGCAGAGGCCATTTAGATATATAAAAATAGAAGAAAGTTCCAAATAAATGTCACTTCAATTTTGGCAAATTGTACTGAGTCCTCTCATTTTAAGGATATGGCTTTCCCCTTTAATAACATGCCTTATTTTCTCTTCCTACTAATTATGAAAATTCATTGAAGACCGCTTTAAAATGAAGAAATGTATAGAGAAGCAAATACAAAACAACCATAACTCCAAGAACTATAGTGCTCAGGATGGAACAATGTGACAGCAAAGGTGAAATTGAAATTCAGTGTTGGGGTGTCTCTTCCTAATCCCCAGCTGCCTCCTCTTGGAGCACCTCTAGATCTCCCCCTTATGAAAAACTTGCCTGTCCTGTATACTATAAAACAGAGGCCAAACTGGAACATGTACAATAGCACTTAGCATGTCAAAGGCACAGAAGAGAGATAAAATATCTCATATCAGGAAAGTGTTTGGAATCTAAAATAGCAATGCTTTGTCATAGCTCTGCCATCACTACCTTATTATGGAGGTGTTGTGGTGATAAAGTATTGTAGGAATGTCGAAAGAGATAAGAGACCATCTGAGAAAGTCACAGTGTTCTCTGAGAATTAGGAAAAGGCACACAATATGCAGAGGAAAGAATGATTAAGTGTGAGGCCATCTCATAAATATGCCTTTCTTGTTGGAAAAAAAATGGCCAGTATTAAACAAAAAAAAAGTTAGATGATACTAAATCCATTCCAGAGATAAAGTTCTTATTGAAAATATTAGTAAGAATTTATGTTTAGTTTTTTACCCAAGGTGGATATGATCAGAATGGCAGTCTTCCCCCATTTGGACTCCTTGTATTGAGGCTCTGGTAGAAAGAGGACTTAGCAAACACTAAAGCATGTAGGTTAAAGACTTCGGAATTAGTTTTTATGCAAATCATAGGTCCATTCCTGTGGTCATCAAACGTTACTTGAAAATCTTTCACTACTTTAGACATTGAGGATACAATATTTACAAAACAGATGAAGTCCCTAGTGAAATAGAGTTTGCATTCTAGTCAGGGAAAACAATGCCTAATGCTGAAAAGGAAACAAAGGAGTAACCAGAGACCACTTAAGGCTGAGTAGTCAGGACTCGCCAAACTCAAAACAGTCAAACTGAGACCCAGCTGATGAAAACAGGTCAGTAATGAAGAAAAACAGTGGGGGAAGAACATTCCAAGAAATGACAACTAGAACAATGGTCCTGTGGCAAAAAGAGCCTATTTTTTAAAAGAATAGAACGAATATTTGCCAATATGATTGAAGTTAAGTGAGCTAGGGAGAGAGGGAGGTAAGTTTCAACATGGTGATAACATGTCAAGCCACATGAAAGCTCTGTAGAAATTCAACTAGCTACCATCATCATCCTCCTCCTCATTAAGCAGAGGGGAAAATGAAGTGAAGAGGTCCAGGAATACCATACGATGTCACCTGAGAAGTTGAATATGCCACTGTAAGGTTTGAATGATGTGCTGGAAGTGAATCCTGAAGAGATGGGAGCAACATTAAGGGTGACTGTTTTTACCTGTCATTACGTTTCTAGCACGTTCTCCCAGGTTCTCAGCTACAAGTACAGCTTTCACACAATGAGTACAAATCCATAAATCACTGGACACCTGCTTCCACACCAGCCTTGTATGAAGATATTCTCCTGTATTTTGTGACTGGAAGTTCCCCCAATAAGGTAATGTCTATGTCACGGGTCTCAAACCAGCTACCAAACTGGCTGTTTGGTGAAGTATAGACTTGACCTAGAAGGGTACTAGTAGAAGATGAGATTTTCTTTCTATGACATCAGTCAATGAAATCCGACGTGCAGTTCATTACTTTGTTAAAAGGAATGTTACTAAAGGTTAGACTCCCTGGGGTAACATTGCTCCCTGGTTCATATGATCCACTAATGTTTTCCCTTTTTTATAGGGACAGAAGTCCTATGGAAAGCTGTGTGGGGAGCAAGACTGCAGTGGAGGTTGCAAATGCTCTCCTGAGAAAGGAGCAAGGGTAAGATCCTCATTGCATTGTTGAAAGACAAATTGTCACAGGGGATGCTATCTGTTTTATCTGTTTACTTTAAGATTAAATAGCATAGAATTTACTCTTATGACCTCATGGCACAAGCAAAGTGATGAGAACCAGCTGGAAGGAGCTCTGCTCACTAAGAATAGGCAGAATGAGATCAGTCAAACCTCTGAGGGACCATGAAGGGGTTTCCTTCATTGACTTAATGCCAAGGTTTCCCCACAGTGAAACTGGAGTGTTTCCAAAAGCCAGTTAGATTGTGCAGAATCAGATTATGGTAATGTTTGTAGATATATGAAAATTTTCATAGCTCATGTATATACACTTCGTTTCTCTCTACCACTCTGGGGAACAGGTGGTCCATTTTTTAGCTACAGACTCCCAAATCACTGACTTGTTGGAGAAAGAGTCAAGAGTACAGGATAGCTACAGACTCCAGAAATACAGGCAACTCTAAAAAACGGTTTGTAGGCACTCTATTAAAATAAAAGTTATTTTTTAAAAATATGATGTGCCCAATATATTGTTGCTTATTAATGCTGCACCATTTAAGCAATCATATAAATTTCAATGCACATATTGGCACAAATTTTCCATCAGTGGCTGTATATACCTAGCCACCAGGAGGATCTTTATCTCTGATTTTCACCAAAGAACACCGCATCTTTTGTATAGAAAAAGTATCCAAGGGTAATAACTTTACTAAAATTATGCACGTGCGCGCGCGCGCACACACACACACACACACACACACACATATATATATATATATATATATAACTTATGACCGCTGTGCAAAATTCAGAACTTCCTGCTTCCAGTATTCTGTATGGACTATCATCACACTCAAATAAGCCAAAGAGCTTACACTGTCAAAAGAAGGTAGTAGCATAAATAGGTCAACCAAATCTTCAAAAACATAGCCAAGCAGGAAACATGGTGACTGCTTCACCTTCTCTTTCATTATCTTCCATTTGCAATAAAGTGAAACGTCAAACTATGCCAGAGTCTGAAAGAAAAGTGTATAAAACCATCTCTTCATCAAAAAGGATCAGATCCATTATACCTTAAAGACATGGACTTAGAGAATCATCAGGTATCAGGAAAAGGAAAGTATTTTAGTGAGTTTCTCATCTTACTCACTGATTGTACAGAGGAAACAGAGGAAAAATTACTTCCTGGGTCACACAGTAAATTACCCAGATACTTTTATTTCTTACCTGTTTGCTTCTAATACTCACCCATCATTGCCTCCCAGAGACGTAATGTTCACTGTAGCCACCAAGGCCGATACCTTGACCTCTGATCTATCACTGGGAAACATTTTAGAAAAAAAAATAATTCAGGGATGGAGAGATAGCTCAGTGGTTAAGAGCACTGGCTTCTCTTGCAGAAGACCTAGGTTCAAATCCCAGCACCCACATGGCAGTTAACAAATGTAACTCTAGTTCCTGGGAATCCAGTGCCCTGTTCTGTCCTCTATGGGCATTGCACTTACATAGATGGGTGCACTTATATACATGCAGGCAATAGACTCACACACATAAAATGAAATTAATAAATAATATACTAAAAAAGAAAAAATAACTCTCCAATAAGTTCATAATTGCATTATTTTTAATGTATTTATTTATTTTGGGGGATATACCACTGTGCCTCTTGGTGTCTAAGACCAAATTGTGGGTGTCAGTTCTCTCCTTCCATCATGTAGATCCCAGGGATAGAACTCACATTTTTATAAGACTTGAATGAAAGCACTTAACCAGCTGAGCCAGCTCACTGGCTCCTGAATTCATTCATAAACAATGCACAAGCAGTACAGACGAAGTAAGTTTATCCCTTAATGTTCTCTTAGTACTCCCCCTATCTATGTGAGGATTTTTTTCTGTATAATCTGTATAATTTTTTCTGTATATATACCTATACAAAACTATCTTGACTTTCTGGTTTTATTTCCTAAAAGGAATCCCAATGTGTATATATGTATATATTTCACTTAACATGTCTTTAAGGAATTTTTTTTCTAGTTGAATCCAATCATGTCCCTTTTGATGGGCGTTTTAGGTTGTTTCCATATTTTTGTTATTTCATAAAAGGCAGTGCTATCTATGGTGGAATTAATTGGGCAAGCTTCCTTGAGATGATATCTACAGAAATATTAACGATCAGAATTATTAAATACACATCTTGGCTTTCAAAAGTAAAGTATCCCATAAACGATCTTCTAATTCATATGATCATTTGCCTTGTATGTGAGTGTCTGTGTTTCCACCCTTTTGCCAATACTTGACAGTTTCATTAATATGATGAGTGAAATCCATCCTCATTTGCTGACACCCTGTGAACTTCAGCATGTTTTTGCATTTTCACTGAACTTTCAATGAAAAGTCTGTGTATTTCCTTAACATATCCTCTAACTGCTTTCCTAGGTGATGATTCGTATCTCTGCAAAGGTAGAGTAAATAAAAATCACCCATGTGGAAATAGATGAAATTTGAGGTTTGACGCAAAAGAACATTTCTTGATGGCTTGTAGCGGGTGGGATATGGACTTGAGAAGGAAATGAGAAGGAAATGGGGAATTGGAATCAGACTCCACAATTAGGGAATTGAGACATGCTGGACTGCTTGTTGCACTGGGATCAGTTAAATAGTAGCTGATCTGAAATGAGGACAGTTCTGTACCAGGAACACATGCCTGCAACAACCTCAGTGTGTAGCCCTAGGCTGAGGTTTTGATTTTTGAAGATGGAAGGCAGTAGATTTATTCTGTGAGGAGCCTTCGTTGAGTTTCAGGCATCTGGAGCTCAAGTCTGCTTTCTCTTATGAAAACATCTGTTGTTGAAGGGAAAGGGGATGGAGGAAAATGGACTATCACTTCACAGAGTTTCCTTTCAGTATTTAAAGGACACAGACTCCAGTTAAATGCATTCCTAAGGCTTCTTGCAATGTCTAAAGTTCCTAAGAACATTTGTCAGTTATTGAACCACACTAACCTACTAACCTGTATTTTATGAATCAAGGGCAAGAATGTTTTATTTTTACAAATAAGTAAGGCCTGTGCCCATAAGGCAAGATGTGACTATGGGTGCTTAATGACACTCAGGACATGAGTCCTGTTTTGTCACCGTCCTAATTTCCCAGGGCCAAACAAGATTGTCTAAACTGGCCTCAGCACTATTGACCCTGCAGGACAACCTTTCAGTCCCCCTTTTGTGCTAATGTCAGAAAGATTTGAGACTGTTTTCCTTAGCTGAGCAGAGGGTGCCATTTGAATTTCAAGCTGTTTTTCGCCAGCTGGGAAGGGAGTATAAGATTGGGTCACTCCTAAGCAAAGCTGCAGCCCTGGCAGGCATGCCTACTGCCTTTAAGAGACATCAAGCACATAACTTGCTGGGCAGTGTGTACTTTTCCTTTGCCAAAGGCCTCTTGAACTGACTAGGACATTTACACAACACCTAGCATGCCTACAAACTGCAATGTAACCCTTTTTAGCTGAAGCTGTTTCAAACTGATTTCACCAAGGTATGCCCTGTCTGGTAAAAGTTCTTGATGAATGTGTGTGCATTGACTCTTACCTTACTCCTTTACTCAAGGACTGTACTACTGTCTGCATGCAACAAAGGAGTCCATATGTGCCATGCTTAAACCATGTAACTTAAGAGCCTGGAGAGATGACTCAGTAGTTAAGAGCACTATCTGCTCTTGTAGAGGACCCTGGTTTGGTTCCCAGTGCCCAAATGGTGGCTAACGGGGGTCTGTAACTCCAATTCTAAGGGATCTGAGGCCCTCTTCTGACCTCCATGAGCATTGTGTGACATGGGTACACTTAGATATACGCAGGCAACATACTCATACCATAAAATGAAAATAAATAAAATCATTAAATCACGTTACTTAAATCTTAGTCAGCTTTAAAAATGGCAGCATCAGCTAACAAACCAGTGTGGATGGTGGAAATTTCATGAGGTCACACCATTAGATGAAGAACCACAGGAAATCAATGGCTGCAGAAAGAGGGAGACTCAGTTTTCTCTAGGGACGAGCTCCCTGATAGTTTATCCAAGTGATCAGCCCTAAACACATGAGTACCACTAAACTGATTCAGTAGCATGTGTATATGTTGTTTGTGTATACATGTATGTATTGTAACAATAATAAAGAAGAGGTCTGGCTATTGAGATGGAGTGTGTGAAACATAAGAGGAATTAGAGGGGGAGAGAGAAAAGGATAGAAATGGTATAAATGCACATTTATGACATTCTCAGAATTTTCTAATTAAAAATGGCCATTTTATTTTATTTTATTTCTGTATGAGTGTATTTCCTGCAAGTAACTGCACCCATGTCATGTAGTGCCCATGGAGGTCAGAAGAAGGTGTTGGATCCACTGCAACTGGCATTACAGACAGTTGTTAGCCACCATATGGGTACTGGGACCCAAACCTGTGGGTCCTCTGCAAGAGTATCTAGTACTCTTAACTGCCAAGCCATCTCTCCAGTCCCTGAAAAATGGTAATTTTTTTTAAAAGATGGTTTATCTCCTAGTTTTAAACAAAAGTTTGTGCCGTTTTAAACTACTAAACATTAAAATTTAGATTTAGAGTTAATATTTATTTTTCTATTTTCTTTCATGGGAATAAGTTTTATTATCCAGAAGAATCAGTCTTTTGAGTTGGTCTCTTGGCTTTGTTTTGTTTTCTTTTCCTGCCATTCGTTTGACATTTCCAACCCTTTCCAGTCACCTGTTAGCATTCCCTACTGGATTTGAAAACTATCTCTGCATTATAGCCATCAGTGTATGTTTGTCTGAAGTTGAGGATGGGAGAATGAGGGCTGTTTATTTTGTTTTGAAGATAGTATTCCTCAACATTATTCAGGGTTTTACCCATTTTCACAGCCTTGTAGTGTTAATGTACAACATAGTAAACACCTCACTATCCATGGTTATCTAAAGGCACATTAACACATCATCCAATGAAATGACAATTTTGAAAAAAAAACCTGGGAATGTTTGTCTTGCCCTCCAGGTAAAGGCTGTTTGCTCCGTTTTATGATTTGGGAAGTCATGATTTGGGAAGTTTTGGAGTTTATGAGGTTAGAGCTTCCTGTGCAACTGAGCCCACGTGTCTCAAGTCCTTAAGCTCTCGTCTCCTGCCTGCACCTTGCTGCTGCTTCCCTGACACAAATGTGTTTACCATGAACTGCAGAGCCCACCTTACTCTCCTAAAAAACAGTTGGCATTCCTTATGTCAGATGACTGGTGCCATAGCTACCAAGAGGACTGTCCATTTTCTCATGAATTAGCCAATTGCTATGTATGTATTTCCCTCCTCCAGCTGTATGCCATATGCTTCTGCCTTAACCACCCACTATCCTCTACTCCAAAGTAAAAGTTCACATTGTACATGAACTTCTTGGATACCCAGCCTTCTTCCAGCTGTCTGCATGGAAAGTTGGTGCTTTCAATGCCCACCTACTTCTCCTAACTCTCTGTGAACCAGCCTCACTGCCAACAATAGTCACCATTAACATGTGTGTTGCTGAAAATAATGGACAGTTTCCATTTTTCATTCTCTATCTTGTTTAAACTCCCTGCTACAAAAGACAACTCCTCTCCTGAAATTTTCTATTCCCTTGGCTATTATAGCATTCTCTTTTAGTTTTTGTACTATTTTTATAGCAATCCCCAGGATTCTGTCTATATCCTGCTTCTCTCACCCTCTTCAAGGATGTTTTCATCCACCCCACAATTTCAGCTACCAGTGATGCAATGAAAAATATCAAATCTCTGGCTCCATCTCCACTTTTCTTCTCTTCAAGAAGACAGTATCACTGTCTGGCTGGCTATCTCTGCTTGGGACTTCTACTGGCACCACAAGCATGTCTCATGTAGAACTCAACAACCAACCCGTCAGATATAGTTTCCCAAGTCCTACTTAGGTCTCAACATCTCAGAAAATGGTACACCAAAAACTTAGTTGCTTAAGCCAGAAAGTTAGCAGTCGTTCTTGTGTTCTGTTTCCCTTCTTCACTGACACCTGCAATCTGTTGTCAATCCTTGTCGGTTTTGTCTACATAAATCAAGCTCATATCCATCCACTTTTCTCTATACTCACTTCTCCAATGTCAATCTGTATCATTTCTTGCACGAATTATGGCAATACGGTATCATCTGTTCGCCCAGCCTCTAACCTCACTCTCCAGCACCTGTTGTCCATTCTGCTAACTTAATTTTTCTAAAACACAAATATCATGAAACTGCTCAAAATCCATCAGTGGCCCCTATAGATTCACAATAAAATCTTAACTCTACTAAGCTTACACAGTCCTACATGACCTGGCCTTTGACTACCCCTCCAGCATTACCTCTTATCATCACAAAACCTCTGCCCATTCAAAAAACAAAATACACAAATTATATATATATGTATATATATATGTGTGTGTTTATATATACATATATGTATATATATGTGTGTATATATATATACAGTTCTCAGAACCAGCTATATGTTTATACCTGCTACTTGCTTTGTGCATACTATTCATCTCCTGACTCTACCTGGTCTAACTTGGTTCTGTTTGTTCATTGCCTGAAACTAAACACAAACTTTAAGTCTCCAGAAGCTTTCCATGAGCTTCAAGTCTGATGGTATCTACTTTATCATCATCCCTCTACTTTATCATCATCCCTCTTATGCTAAAAATGCATTAAACTAGTTATCTGTTAGCATTCCCTAGTATTAGGAACAACTGAAAGGCAAAGACTGTGTCTTCTTAGACCCTGCATAGCTAAAAGTTTTAATAATGTTTCACACAAAACTGGCAACTGACTGAGCCTTCTTATGTGTGTGTAGTTCCAGCCCTCATCTGCTCATTGTGGGTTAGCTGTTGGGTCACTGTGAAGCCAATAAAAGTCTCCTATCCAGGAAAGATACAGTGGTATTGTAAAATGAAGATCCATGGTAGTCACATTCTCATGTTCTTTGAATCACCACTGGTTGTCAGGGCTCAACAGTCTGGCTCCTATTGTTTGCTTTAGGATTCTTCTTTCTCTAACTCTGCTGAGTTTTTATTCTGGCCTCTTCTTTTACCTGATCACTTCTTGTTTTATACCTATAAATGCAAGAGACTTGGCAAAATTTTTATTTTATTATGAGAAATTTGTTCTTCTCCCAAGATAAGGGCATTCACGAATAGCTCTTTTTTTTCTTTTCATTGATTTCATTCTGCATTCCACACCGACTTTTCCTTAAAGCCCCTTAACCTTACAAAAAATTATATTCTTGAATTTCTCTTGTTCCTTTCCCTTGAGGTAGAAGTGACATAGGATGTGAGCATGAAAGTAGCCACTGAGTGGCAATAGGGAAGGGAAGTAGAAAACCCAATGTCCTTGAGTAGTAAGTAAATATAGTTATTTAGGTCCAGGATAATTGATAATAATGTTTAAAGTTAGTGTTGGTGCATTTGCTTGAGGTGGAATCACAACCCAGCAGATGTTCACAGATGAACTTAATCATTTCTTTGATCTTATTGGAACATTTATGTAGTTTATTTTCCTTACTAGGGAGGGAGTTTCCTACTAAAGAGGAGCCATGTAGCTGGAGGAGGAGATGAATACACAGCTGTAAAGGCAAGAGGATTGTTTTAGTTTTCCAAAGACCTAAGTGTCATGCCTGAGCCTTGCCAACTAGTGTTTTCTCTTCCGAGGGATACGCTATACCTATAAGTAAAATGAGAGCTTTGGACTCTGTGATCTCAAAGGGCTCATCTGTTCCAATGATCTAATGTAGACATCATATTCTGTGCTCTGAAATTTAATTGTCCCCAGAGTGTCTAATCGTGCCTTCTACTGTTCCACTGAGATATGAAGGTCAATGCTTGACAGTGTTCATGACTTTTGAGTGGACTTAAGAAGCTGCCTCAGACTTAACTCACTTGTAGTGATGGGGTTTTTTCTTTTCTTTTCTTTTGGAGTGCTAGAGTTCAAATCCAAAACCTCACAAATGCAAGGCAAGTGCCCTATCCCTAAACTACATCCACAGTCCCCAGCCATGGATTTCTTCTTGCTGATGATGCAGGCTCCTGATACTGAAGTGGAGTGATTCAGTGATTTGAACACAGTCTCAGGGATTGTTCCTCACTGGATCTCTACCCAGTCTTCCCTGCCTTCCCTAGGAGTTAGTCTACTTACAGTTTGAGCTTTTGAAGTATTCTTATTTTACCTCTGCTCTGTCCTTGCAGTGTTTGAATAAATTGCATCTCCATCTCTGATGGGAAGGGGCAAGCTCAACTTCCATACTTGAGGAGTTGAATACACAAAGTCACGTGTCTATAGGAACTGCTCAGTTTTCCTCCTGCTGACTCTGATAATCCGTATCCTAGATACATTGGATATGAAAGCATAGGTGAGCATCTTACACATCAATATATGACATATTCTCTCATCCTAGAGTCTGCCTTATTTGTCCCTTGCCGGCTGTATTACCTCCACCCCATATTTTCTCCTTGTTCTCTTTTCTGCTTAGTCCCTAACTTCCTTCTATTTCCATCTAGACTTTGTGTCTACTTGCTTTAGATTTTCTGTCTCTTCATCTCTCTTTGCCACTTTCACATCATGGACTCCTCACTCAGCTTCTCCTTCTGTGTTTTCAGTCTCATGGAATTGCTTCCTGGATCGCCAACCTGTGGTCCCATCCATTTATTCTTTGTCATCAATCAGCAAGCATGAAAACTTCAGCATCAAGCTATCAGAAAAAAGTATCATGATGCACTTAACAAAAACATCCCACTCTTCTAAAGCTTCTAAATCTCAGACCCTAGATCAGTGGTCTTCAAAATTTGAGGTTAGAGATAGGGCACGCAAACCAACATACTGGTTGGAGAAGAAAATATTAGGACTTAGATAAAGAGCCGGGGATGTAGCTCAATGGCTGCGCATGCAGCATAGTATGTTGAGGCCCTATATTTGATACTGTAGGCTATAGAGCATGATGGTTTATATTTATTGCCAACTTAACAGGATCTTGAATCACTTTAAAGACAAATGTCTAGGCATATCACGAGGTCTTATCTAAATTAGGTTAATTGAGGAGGGAAGACCCACCCCAACAGCCAGGATGAATAAAAAGGAGAAAGCAGGCAGCGGATCAATATTCATTGCTCTTTTTCCTGACTGCAAGCAATGTGACCAGCCACCTCTTGCTCCTGACACCATACTTTTTGATGGACTGTACCCGCGGAACTATAAGTCAAAATAAACCCTTCCGTAAATTCCTTTTGTCAGATATTCTGTCATAGTAATGAGACAAGTAACTAATATACAGAGCATCTTAAAATATTTTTCAGAGTTGATGAACATTTTGATTTTATAATGTCAATGCTAAAAAGGCCTCTTCACATAAATACTACAAAGTAACAAAAGTATGTTTACATCCACTTCAGAAATTCTTAGAAATCCAAATTCAATTATTGACTCTTTATGAAATTGAAGTCGACAACTCAAATTGCAATTTTAAAAATCAACCCTGCTAACACAACACAATCCAAAGATACACTGATTTGTTATTTTCGTGCTGAGGAATAATGATTTAAAAAGCATTCTAAAATCTTTGCTTTCCATAATTAAACCATTAGCAGACAACTTTGTATATTAGGAAAAAGCACTGCAATTCAGAAATAGCTAATCTGAGATCTGTGCTGAGGTATTTCAGAAAGCATCCACGGACACTGTGAGCCGTGTTCACTGCCAGTGAAAGCATTGCTTGTTCAGAATTAAGGCTGCTGTGAAGTTGTATGACGCTACAAAGGCAAGTGCTGCCAGAAACACGTTTGATTTTGATTTTGAACTAAATTTTTAGTCTCTGGGCATCCAGAAACCTTTTACTATTGCAGAATTTTTCACAACATTTACATTCACTTACAGATTCCATAATTTAAGAAACTTCAGGCTAGACAATACTTAAAATAGATGCAACTGGACTGGAGAGATGTTTCAGCAGTTAAGGGCACTGGCTGCTCTTGCAGAGGACCCAGGTTCAAATCTCAGCACCTACATGGCAGCTAACCACAATTCTATCTCCAGTTCTAGGGGATCTGACACCCCCTTCTGACTTCCATGGGCATTGCACGACACAGGTGCACTTACACATGCAGGCAATACAACTAATACACATAAATAAAAATAATAAACTACGTTTTAAATAGATGGAGACTAAAAAACAGGCCAAAAGTATTCTGTATAAGGGAAAGATAACAATCACCAGATTGTTAGTGTTTTCCATACAGAATATCCATGCAACTAACTTTAGGGCCTCACCCTGACAGCATCATATAAAATAGAGTAATGAAGGTCTCAGAAGTTGAGAGCAATGTGACAGCAAAAGTACTTTTTAAACTATAGAATCCTAAGCCTAAGAAGGTTGGAACTAACACCTAAGTTACAAATCATATGTTGTAAAAGATCTTCCTTCATAAAATACCTGTGAGTTTTCTTTCCCTCCATGTTAAATATGAGGAAATTATCAGCGAGGTTAAGAGACTTCCCCAATGTTTCTGGTAAGCAGCATAGCTGAGGAACCAAACCAAATATCCCGTCCCCCTGCTCCTTGTTCTTCCTACCATGTAAATGACTCTTATACCCGTGACCATAATCATCTTGACTCTCTACATTATTTACTGTGCTGGGAATATTGTGAAAGGAGGAATATACTTAGAGTGGAGAAAATGTGCCAAGACACAGAGCAGATACTAACAAATTAATTGTCATTCTTCTTCTGCCCCCGTGATAAGTAATTCCCGACTGCCTGTCTGGCACCTGTTTATATCTTTGCCTGAATTTTTTAAGTTTTCTAATATTTCTGTCTTTTAAAGTTTAAAGAAATGAACTTCGTGCTTAAGGAAAGCCTCATTTTCCTTTATGATCACAAGCTTGGGGAGGAATCATATCATATCTTACAGCTCTGAGGCAGGTCTGTCCCTTTTTTAGACCACTCATTATATGGAAATTCACTGCAGTGGATTCAGAAAAGTATGGAGATGAAATTACTGGATGTATGTTAAGGAGCCATTTGGGGTCTACCATGAAATAAATTGTACATTACCGGAAATCTTCCAAGAATGTTTAACAAAATTAATTGCACAGCATCTCTCTTGCACACTAGTAAAAGTCAATGGGGAAATGTGCATTGCTTTACAGAAACTGGCTTTACTGTCATCTTTGCAAAGGGCTTTTATTTTAACAAAGGCAGCTACACATGAACAATTATTTAATGACCTATTCTACTTTCAAATATACAGCAGTGGAGGTCCTAGGGTAGGTTCTGTATTTCATTTTTCTTATTGTGTCATATGAGGTTCAAACTCACTAGACAAATATTTAAGAAAGCACTCAGGGAGGTAACTATCAGTGTAGGCACTGTAGGCAAAATACAAACATATTACAAGTACCAAGCCTCTCCAAGACACACAGAGAGAGAGAGAGAGAGAGAGAGAGAGAGAGAGAGAGAGAGAGAGAGAG
>NW_008355642.1:3639419-3645699 GCF_000622305.1 Nannospalax galili
GAAATTTGTGTGGTCTGGAATGATTAAGGAAATCTTTAAAATACTGTGACAAAAAAATGTTATTTTATATTTTAGGAAGATTAATTTGGTGGGAGTCATACAGCATGGATTGTGAGAGACATAAATGGAAAATACCAGACTCCTTATTTTTAGAGGTTGAGCAACATGTCCAAAACTTTTAGAACAACAGAACACAAGGTTTACAGTGTGTGCTGTTCAGATGTTAAATTTCTCTCAGTGATTCTGCTTTAGAACACACACACTCACATACACACACACACACACACACACACACACACACACACACACATATACATTCACCTGAACTGGTGATTTGATGGGCCTTGTCTTGAATTTAGGTGATTGCATCATGTTGTTACTCTTTTAATTCTCTGGAAGATGGTACTAGTTCCTTTCCCTCACATTCCTCAGACTCCTTCAAAAGCACTGCATGGTTCCCACTGATCCCACTGAGAAGCATTCATCCTAAACCAAGTGGGATCCACACCACTAAGGTGACTCTGTAGAGAGTACAGAGGTAATACTGTGAGCTTTTTCTCTCTGGGGCACTAAGACTTCCTGCTGTTGACCTATGGTGTCCAGGAAGAAAGGTCAACTCAATGGTTTCTCCAAGACCATCTATTTCCTACTTGATGAATTTTGCTGTGGAGATTCTGAATGAAAAGTAGAATTTGGAGAATCATGAAAAAGGGAAGTCTTTTCAAATGAGACATATTGTAAAACTTGGTCAGTTGAAAAATCATGCAAGTCCCTTAGCATGGTGCCCTTATCCTGAAATACTAGCTGTGACCATGGCAAGCTCATATTGTGGACTTGCTTTTTAATTTTTGAAAACTCAAAAGAAACGCTCATTCCTTCATCTCACAAGAAGATTAATGTATATTTTTTATTGCTATTCATATCAAAGAAATCATGGTTTCTGTCCCTGTACATGTCTTTGCTAGTTCAAGTAATTATAGTGACTTGGCATTCCGCCACTTTACTTGGATTCCCTCACAGAGCCGACACGAGTCAGTGATTGTTGCTCCCTTCCCACGTTGCTGGGAGAATGCCAATAAAGCTACAAGCAAAGAAGGGGGCTGTAGAGAAACACACTGTGGGGCCCAGAATGGAATCGGGGGTAACCAGTGTTCAGGAGCCAGGTTTCCCTGACACACACACACACACACACACACACACACACACATGCATGCGTGCAAACAAAAAGAAGAGACAGGTCTAAACAGGCTCCCCAGACAGGGCCTCTTTGCTGTAAGAACTGAGCCTTAAACTTCATAAAGCTCAAAGAGGGAAAGGAGCCAGGGGTTAAATACGGTCTTTGCAATGTAGTTGAAGAATTATTAGCCAAACATACATAGAAAGAAAAAGCCACACATATGCAGCACAACATTTGTTATTGTTAAAACAGACCTGGGCACTCCATGAACTGAAATATGTACCCAAACCTGTATATCCACACAGATGTTAATATTGCTCTCCCAAACCACAATGGTACCACAAAAAAGCATAGGAAAAATCAGAGGCTCGGGAGCAGGGAGTTATACATTGCTTAACATGGGCAAGTTTTTGAAGCATGTGACAGGGAGTTGAGTGACCTGATAAAATCCATTATCAGACCTGGGGGGCCATGGCTCCAGTTATTTGTCCAGATAAGAAATTAACTTCTTCCTGAGTTTCACCTTTTAAGGCAAATCTAAACAATTTGAGCTCAGAGAACAGGATGTAAGCCAGGTGCCCCAGCTCCCACTCCTATAAACATGAGGAGCTAGGTTCCTTCCTCCCCTATTTACAGCCTAATGACAAGCCCCAGGCCCACAGTTTGACTGGCTTCCTCCAAGCCTCCATAAAAGCTTTACAGATTCCTGACAGGATCATCATGGGCTCTTCACATCATTCTGAGAAATCCCCACTTATCAGCAACCCGGAAAACCAGCTCCTGTTCCCACACACGATCTGCCCCCGGTGCTGCCCCACCTGCCCATCCGGGATTCCAGGTGACCTCTCAGGGACAGGTGCCAAGGCTTCTGAGATAAGGGGCTGTGGAAGCTTATCCAAGCAGGAATGACAGTATTTTTTTCTGCCAGCCCACACTCCCAGAGTGGCCCTGAACTAATGACCCGGTGGACCTGCTGCCCCACCTTACCCACTTGTGGCCCAAATCAGTGTGGCCCAAACCAGAGTGGCCCTTGGTCCTTAGCAATGGGAAAAGCCAGTTAGGAAGAAGCAAACATGACACAAAACAAATCCAGCCTGGGAACTTTGCCCCAGCTTCCGAACTGCAAGTCCTCAAACATCCCTTGCCTCTCCACTCAAATGTTTACCTCTTGAAAACGTAGAAGGCATGTAGACACACAGGCCAGATGTCAGAGACAGAGGGGACCTTAGGGATCATATAGTCCAAACTTTTCATCTTATATATGGAGAATCATAAGAAGAGACTTAAACTCTGAAGAAGAGACTTAAATTCTGAAAATTGTTTTTTAAAAAAATACCTTAGAGAGGCATGGTGGTCCACACCTTTAATCTCAGGCTGAGGCAGGCAGATCTCTGTGAGTTCAAGGCCAGCCTGGTCTACACAGGAGACCCTGTCTCAAAAAGAACAAAAATTAATTATTAATTAATTAATTGAAAAATAAAAAACCCTTTCTTTAACTATGAAGACCAGGTGAAAGTTTGAAACTAGCAAGAGTGAAGGACAGAAATATAGGAGGAGAGGAAAAGAAATTAGAGGGGAGAGGAGGGGAGAAAAGGAGAGAAGAACAGAGGAGAAGAGGAGAGGCAGGGGACAGGAAGGGAGGGAAGAGGAGAGTGGAGGGAAGTGGAGGGGAAGGGGGAAGGAGAGGAGGGGAGGAAGAATTTAAAGACAATATGCAAACCTGAGCAAGGGAAGTTGTGAATAGGAATTGATATTAGTAAAGGCACATAAATCAAAAATCTATAAGTCTCAACACTTTCTTCTTGTTTAGTTTTACTGCTTGGAAATTTTATACAGACGGATCACTCAACTTCATTTTAAGATCATCCCCATCGTGTGGCAGTGGTTCCTTCTGCGTCATCTATGCTGTGCTGTTATTCTAACTCATGCATACATGACAGTCCCCTCATGCATTCTACTGCTGACATGCATTGGGGTGTCTCGTGGTTTACCTGTGATGAACAATGCTTCTGTGGATCCTGGACTCTGGTAACACAGGTAGACAAGATGGCCACTTTCTATTCCAAATCCATCTCCCTGAATTAAATTCCTCTGAAATGCCTAAAGTGGATTCTGCTTTCTAACTAGACCGCTAATTTTTCATAATCTGAATTTCTCAATATTCCCAGTACTTTCCACTACCTAATGTTATTTCCTCATAGCCTTGTCAACTCTTGTAATTTTCTGTTTTGTTTTGAGAACAGCCACAATAATAGATGAGACTAAAATTTTACTCTCCAGTGCTACCCAAGAAAATAAATGCAACCTTCCCATTTTAAAAAAAAATCTGTAAGTCTAACATGCCCTCTTTCTAATGGCTAGATAGTATTCCTTTTTACCAGGGGGCTATAGATATCTGAAATGTGGTAGGGAAATTTGGCATCATAGGAGAACAAATGAGTGAAGTGGTTGAGAGTATGGACTTCGGGGTCAGGTAAACCAATCTTTCAATCCCTGTCTCTACCATTATTTACTAGATGGGTGGTATGTATCCAGAAGTTCTCAACAAGAAGAAATACAATGTCCCAGGGAACATTTAGCTATGTCTGGCAATATTTCTGGTTAACAGAATTAGTGGGGCATCTAGCTGGTAGAGTACAGAGAGGCTGATGAACATCTTACAATGCACAGGACAGTCCCACAAGATAGAAACTCCAGCTCAACCTGTCAGTGGTGCCAAGGTTAAGAAATTCTGCATTACTCAACGACTTAACCATTCTTCACTTCAGTTCTTCAGCTTTTCCATCTCTGACTAGAAAATAATAGTGAGAGAATTGCATGCACACACACATGTATATTTCAATAAGCCCTCAATAATTATTATATATTAGTATTGTCAAACACTTTCAACTCCTTGTCTTGCAGTTAAACATCCCATTTCTCAGCTCCTCTTAGCGGTATAGTTCCTTGTAGCTATTTGTAATCAAATTCTCTACTTTTCTCATTCTCCCTTGAAACATTCCTTTCAAGTAAAGGTCACCATTGACATAATTTCTAGTTTTGTCTTCATATTACTTAACCTGCCATCAACATTTAAAGTGTATTTTGTTTCTCTCTTGGAAAACAAGGAAATAGACAAAAATTGTTCATTTGATTCTCCTTCTACATTTATGGATCAAGTTTCTCATTTCTTTTGGTCCATGAGGAAAGGAGCTTGGTCTGATTTGTTTTGTAGAAGGAATAAATAAATTAATATTAGTATGAGAATTAAATGAAATTATGGATATATATGGTGCTTGGCCTATACTAAACACTCAATAAATGATCACCATCACTATCACCCTAAATTATTGCTGTCAGTGTTATTGTTGTAATTATTATTACTCTCCCTTACTGGTTTAGAAGGCCCTTGAGATAAAATTTATTTGTACTTTGTCTCAAACGTTATGCAGAGCTAAACTCAATAGAAGACATCTGTCTAGATATATATCCAGAAAATCATTTGTCATGGGCAGGAGTATCTGACAAGGACATGAGAGAATGAGAATGGAGCAGAGCCTTAGAAAAGAAATGGGGAATGGAAAGCTTGTCTGGGGGTGGGATAGGTAGCTAGAAGCTCGTGGGAATAGGCTCCAGAAGGGAGTCACACCCTAGCTATTTGAATTCCTTTTTTTCATAAATAAGAGGACCATAAATTGGAGGGAATAGCCATTCCTACCCATTAATCATACCAATACTTCCCCTCCTGGGTATGGAGAACTTGGATTAGAGTCAAATTTTAGCATGAGCAGAGTTTATCAGTTGGGTTGAACAGAATGCACAACATAAATTCACTTCTCTTACAGTGCTGCAATAACTACATTTTAGGTCATCTTGAACTTTGAGTAACTTTGTACATTTATCAGTCCTACCACCATCTGTACAAATTTGCAAGCAGCATTTATATTACCCTGAGATTATGGTCCCTTAGGGGCTAGCCATTAGATAAAGCACAGAAACCAAATTTTGTTAGAAAACTTGTGAACATTCAAAACATCCATTAGGTATGGATGGCCATTCTAATAACATAATTTGGCAGCATTCTGGGTGAAAATTAGGTAATAACCAAAATAGGATCTTTGAACCAAGCTTCTTTTTTACCATCAAAAACATAATATCTAGTTTTTATAGTAATTCAAGCCATTAACTATTGCCAGCTATGACATTAAATTATGCTTCTCCCTTCTCCTCTCACCATTCACACCAAAAACCATTCACAACTTGGAAGCTAATTTTCAAATATTAAATAAAACCCATATGTTTCTAGTCCCTGATAATTTAAACCCTACATTCCTGCATACTCGCAATACATCTGATATGTGGTAACTGACTTACTTTCCAGATGGCTCAGTCTATCTGTGCATTGCTAGATGGTTCATGCTTAAGTGCAAAGAAAAATATTTTAGTCTGTATTACATAAACAACCAAAGTGGAGGAAATAAATGAGCCACAAATCTGAACCATTTACTTCAAGAAGAATTACAATTGAACCGTGGATATAGATCAAGGGTAGAGTACTGTGATATGCCCTGGCTTCCATTTCTGTCACTAGAAAAAAAGAGAAATTTTGATAATAGAAATTTTAAATCAGAGTTGTTTTCCTCTAAGTTTGAACTTGCCAACCAACCCGAAGTTGCTGTAAATATTAACTTAGTTTCTGAATGTTTTTAAATTTTAAAGAGCAGCGGTCTTGTATTTAAGCCTTTCAGTAGGTGCTTAATAAACAAGTGACATGAGGCCATTATGATTTTCCAACTGGCTGGGGTATTGGTGGCTTTTGGCACTTCTGCTGTTATTTGTCAAAGATCCTCCAATATCCATCTGGGCTCACAGAAAGCCAAGGCTCTTGAAAGATGTGTTGATAGATTCCCAAGGGGGAAGTTGTAATTCTTTCTAGAAAGGTGACCCAGCTGCCCGAGCCTCCTATAGATGCCAAATGAGTTCCTACCCTAATAATCCCATCTGTGATCTAAATGTATTCAGAAGCCACATATTTTCTCTCCTCTCTCTCTCTCTCTCTCTCTCTCTCTCTCTCTCTCTCTCTGTATATCTGTCTCTTCCTCACATCTAATCCTTCCACCATGG
>NW_008355642.1:3646012-3662239 GCF_000622305.1 Nannospalax galili
TCTCTCTCTCTCTCTCTCTCTCTCTCTCTCTCTCTCTCCCCCCTCGATCTTTCTGTCTCCCCTCTCAGTGCTAGGTATGGAGCCCAGGGCCTCACCAGGGCCTTAGGACATGCTGAGAGCTTGTCCTACCCTAGCCCTTCATCTCTTCCTCTTAATTGAAGTGTTCAGAGGGACAGAATTTCCCTGTCAGACCTACCAGAGTTGATCATTCCTATTTTGTCATCATTAAATGATAAGGGTAACACACAATGAGAAATTAGTAATGGTTGCTATCATGTATAAAGATTTTAATTCAGGCACTGTGCTAGGTAATTTACATATGTTCTGTCATACATTTTTTTATTTGTTGAGACAGGGTGTCCCTGTAGCATCAGCTGGCCTGGAACTCATTGCATAGACCAAGCTGGCCTCATTCTCATAGAGATCTACCTTCCCCTGCCTCCCAAGTGCTGTGTTTAAAGGCATGTACCACCACAATCAGCTAATTCTTATACAATATTTAATGAGTTATAAGTAACAGGCTATAAAGCTTATATCTTGAAGGAATACAATTCAGTGATTTTTTTAGTATAGTCAAAGATTGTGTAACCATTGTCACTAATTCTGTGACTTTCTGGGTTAATCAGCATATACTGCATGAGGAAACCACTCTGTCTCATTTAGATTTTCATAGCAGCCCTTACATGTAGCTATTTATTTTAAATCCCATTTTACGATGATGAAACTAAGATTTACACAGGTTAAATGGCTTGCCAAATTCCTCCAGCATATAAGTAATGGAGCTAAGCATCTAGGGTATATCTCTTTGGCCCCAAATGCATGCATCCATTCTTGGTTTATTGGTGGTCTTTTATTTGTGTCATGGTACATTCTCATTCTCATTAATAGGTACACTAAAGAGAAAATTTGTACACTTGTGTTTTCTTTATTTAATTTTTGTGAATTTCATGCAATACTTCTTGATTGTATTTAGACCACCTCCTTTATCTGCATTCCCATAGCCCCCCTTATCTGATTTCATGTATTCTGTCATATATGTTAAGGCCTATTGAACCAAGATTTGTCCCCAAATCTCCCTCGGTGTGAGTTTATCCACTGGAGCCTGGTCAACCTACCTAATGTTGCTTCCTTGAGGAAAATCAACTCTCTCTCTCCCAGCAGTTATTGGTTGCCAATAGTTCCTCAGCTATTGGGGACTTCTTACCCAATTCACCTCTTTTGTGCTGGGTTTTTGTCTGGTTTGAGCTTGCATGGGTCTTGTGAATGCTGTCACCATTGCTCTAAGTCTATACAAACAACTTCCCAGCCACCTGGAAAACTGTTTCCTCATGGTCATCCACCACCCCTGGCTCCTACAATCTTTCTGCCCCCTGTCTTGCAATGTTCCCTGAGCCCTGTGTGGCAGAGATTTCATATATGTGTCCTACCCAGAGACAAGTACTCTGTGGTCTCTTATTCTCTGCACTTTGGCCAGTTGTGACTTTCTGGGTCAATCAACATCTACTGCATGTGGAAACTTTGCTTCTGAGAGCTGAGATAGTATTAATATTCTTTATGTCACCTGTTCTGCTATGCTCCCTGAGTCTTAGGTGTAGAAGTTGCACTGAAGGTGTGTCACTTAGGATTGAACATCTCACAGACACTTATTCTTTGCATTTGACCAGTTGTAGGACTCTGTAGTAGTCTCTATCTGTTGCAAAAGATGGTTTTTTGATGGGTGGTGGAAGGTACACTTTTCTATAAATATGCATATTTAGAATACAGTAAGAAATTATGTTGGTCTAGGGATGTGACAAAAATGGGTTTTTCTCTAGGATCTATGACCTCTCCAGCTATGTGTATTTGGCTACATTTACAGTACCACACATGAGTTCCCTCTCATTGAAAAGGCCTTAAGTTCAATTTGACAGCTGTTGATTACCCCCAATATAAAAGTGCCACTATGGCACCAATAAAGATAGTTTTCTGGACCAGTCATTATGTTTATTAGACTTTACAGCTGGGTAGGATCATTGATTGGTTTTCTCACTTGGCAGCTTGCATAGTATCCTCTGATATCATGACAGCTTGTCTTCAAGGAGGAGGCTTGGAGGCTTCAAGGTTAGGTCCAGCTCAATTACTCCAAGTCCTATGTCCAAAATATGTCCTGTCTTCAGCAATAGGGTCTTACCTTCAAGTTCTGGAAGGCAATCAAGGGCTGTGGCAAAAGGCTGTAATTTTGGGAGTCTCTTGGACTGTGCTGACCAACAATGAAGGGATGTTTCTCCTCCCTGGACCCATGCACACACACACACACACACACACACACACACACATTATATATATTTATAATGTGTATTTTCAGTAGGCATTGAACAAATACATTTCCTCTGGGTTTTTGCAATACCTAAATATTATTTATCTCTCCTTGTTCTTCCCCTGTATAATCTCCTCGCCGCCTCCTTCTCCATTTAAAGTACCCCAATTCCCCCCATTGCCCTCTTGATAACACCTGGTTCATACGATTCCCCCTTTCTCAAGTGCCCTCTTCCTTTTTTTTAATTTTTAAAACTATTGTATTTATTATTTTTATTTTATGTGTATGAGTGTATTGTCTGCATGTATGTGAGTTCACCTGTGTTGTACAATGTCATGGAGGTTAGAAGGCTTCAGATTCCCCTGGAACTGGAGTTAAGGACAGTTCATAGCCACCAAGTGGGTGCTGGAAATCGAACCCGGGTCCTCTGTAAGAGCAGTCAGTGCTCTTAACCTCTAAGCCATCTCTCCAGCCTCACCTTCTTCCTTTTTAATCCCATGATTCCTTTCCATTTTCCCAGCTCCTGAGGTTATATCAGGATATATACTCACATCTATGATCCACAAATGAAAGAGAACATACATCACTTGTTGGGGTTTTTGTTTGTTTGTTTGTTTTTTGAATCTCTGTTATATCATTATTTTAATAGTTTCTAGTTCCATTCATTTATCTGAAATTTTCATGATTCTGTTATTGAACTCCATAGTGTAAATATACTACATTTTCATTATCCACTAGAGGGTCATTTAGGTTGTTTCCATTTCTTAACTATTGTGAAAAGAGCAACAAAAAACATGGCTGTGCAAGTATCTCTGAAGTAGGATGAGTCTTTTCGGTATATGCCAAGGAGTGGCATAACCAGAACTTAGGATAAATTTATTTCTATGTTTTAAAAAATATATTTTATTTATTATTTTTATTTTATGTGTATGAGTGTATTGCCTGCATGTATGTGAGTGGACCCATGTCGTGCAATGCTGCTGAGGTCAGAAGATGGCTTTGGCTTCCCCTGGAACTGGAGTTAAGGATGGTTCATAGCCACCATGCAGGTGCTGGGAATCGAACCCGGGTCCTCTCCAAGAGCAGTCAGTGCTCTTAACTGCTGAGCCATCTCTCCAGCCCTTATTTCTAGTTTTGTAAGAGTTCTCCACACTGATTTCCATAGTGGTTGCAACCAACTTGCAATCCCACCATTAGTGAACAAGGAGGCTTGTTCCCGTTTCCTCTCATCCTCTCCAGCATTTGGTATCAATGGTTCTCTTGATCTTAGCCATTCTGACTGGGGTAAGATGAAATCTTAAAGTAGTTCTGAGTTTCATTTCCCTAATTACTAAGAATGTTGAACAACTTTAAGGTGTTTCTTAGCCATTTTTATTTCTTCTTTTGAGAGCTCTCTGTTCAGAACCATAGCCCATTTTTTAACTGGGTCATTTGTTCTCTTGATTCTTTGTTTTCTGAGTTCTTTGTACATTCTGGATATTAATCCTCTGTTGGATGTGTAGCTGGTAAAGATTTTCTCCCACTCTGAGCTTCCTCTTCACTCAATTGGTTGCTTCCTTTGCTGTATAGACACTTTTTAGTTTAATGAGGTCCCATTTGTCAATTGTTGATCTTAATTCCTGAGTCACTGATATCTGATTTGGAAGGTCCTTTCCTGCACCTGTCTCTTGTAGCATATTGCCTGTTTTTTCTAACAGTTTCAGTATTTCAGGTTTTACATTGATGTCTTTGATCCATTTGGAGTTGACTTTTGTGCAGGGTGATATATATGGTTCTAATTTCATTCTTCTACATGCGGATATCCAGATTTGCCAGCACCATTTGTTGAAGATGCTCTGAAAGATCATTTGATATCTGGTATGTTAGTCCCCCCCAGTATTGCTTTTTGCCTTGAGGATTGCTTGGGGTATCCAGGGTGTTTTGTGATTCTATACGAATTTTAGGATTTTTTTCCTCTTTCTGTGAAGAATTCTATGGGGATTTTGACTGGATTGCATTAAATATATAAATTGCTTTTTGTAGGAAAACCATTTTCATTACATTAAGTCTGCCAATCCATGAGCTACGAAGGTCTTTCCATCTCCTTTTGTCTTCCTCAATCACTTTCTTCAAAGATTTATTGTATATTTTATTTCTACTTCTTGGTGTCTTCTCTGTTGTCTTTAAAGAGATTGATGGGTTTTGTGTCCCTAACCACCACACTTTTCAGGCTCATATCACATCATACAGCATATAGTTTTTCTGGATAATAATCTCTCTCAGATAGTGACGTCAACTTGCATTGAATGTTTAAAGGTTTCATGTGGGTTTTTTCAATTTTTGAGATGGGATCTCACTCTGTATCCCAGCCTGCCCTTCAACCCATGGCACTCTTCCTTCCTTAGCCTCATAAGTGCTGGGATTATAGGCATAAGCCACTACACTGGCAAAAGATTTTAAGTAACCCTAATTTTATACATCCTTCCAGCTCAACCCTCATTCACTAATAAGTCATTTAGCACAGTGGTAAAAATGGAATTTTGGCATCAAACTTGGACTTTAAATTCTAATCTCGTTTCTCCATGCTAATGATGTAACCATGGACATTTAAATTCTGTGAGCCTACATTTCTTCAGCTGAAAACTAGAGGCAATAATGGCACACACATCACAGGACTTCTGTGAGGGCTAAATTGAATGTACATACTAGATATTTGAAACAATGCCCCCAAAACAGCTCAATAAATCGTAGTAACATCAGAGCATAGGTAGAATGGGAAATGATAGTGAACCCATAAAGGTACATGGCCTGTATTCTCCCTAGGTTGCCTGACTAGAAGGCAAGCTTTGATATAAAAAAGTTATTTATTAAGCAAGGAAGTGCATGCCAGGTAGTATACTAATCAAGTTAAATCACTCCTCTAAATTCCTGCCAGTTTAATCAACTAAAAGCATAAAGATCACTTTTGGCTCTAAATCTCACAATCTGCTTTCTTCATAGCAGTAACAGCGTTTTTCCATCTTTAAGAATTTGCAGTGATTCCAGTTGTCATTTAATAGCAAACCTCCACTTGGCTGGAATATACTTTGCATGAGCAGGAGTTGTACACTGTCAGGTAGGGTACAACCTAGCAGAGAAGTGAGGTTGAGTAGAGGCCAAAGGCCTAAATACACTTGAGATTATAACCCATGCACTGTTGAGAATTAAGACATCGAAAAGAAAACCTGAAATAGATTTCAAGGCAGGTTAACAGAGTCCAGTCCAGCTCTGGGCAGGATGGTGAGCAGTCAACAGAGGTCCAAACAGTGAACTGTTTCCGCACACTCTGAGAGTAAGGAGACTCAAATTTGACTATCAATATAAGTTGTCATTCATTTTGATAATCTGATGAGTTAAGTACTACTACCCTCTCCATTTTAATTAAAAAAATGAGAACTAAGGACCTAAGCCAGAACATTATATTTAGACTACAATATCAGACATGTCTAGTTCAAACATACAAACCCTAAACCATCATGATGTCTCTCAATTTTCAATATTGCTAGTAACAAAAGAGCACACACATGGCAACTCGGGCACAAGAATAAAATGGCCTCAGAAATAAAATTGACTTGCTGTCAATTTTAGTAACCAGACAGTTACTAAAGTTAATGTCTTGCTTGTTGCCTATGGCACAGTGGCAGCAGTAAGCCAAGAACTGGAAGTAGGTATTCAGACATTCAGAAAAATACTAAGAAATTTTGAATTGCATTGAAGCAGATTGCTGCAATGATTTTTTTTCAGCATTTTAATTCTCTTGCTGCCATTAACAAGTTCACGTTGGCCTATAGTTGCATCTTGAAGTTTTTGTCTTAATTACCTCATATATTCTAAATTTTCTATCACCCTACCTTTACATTCCTTTTCTTCTTTCCTTGATCTATTAAAAGCAATATATCAAACAGGAGGAGGTGCCTCTTACTCTGAGAACTCTGAGAACTCCTAGGAAAATCAAATGACATAAATTCTTCTTAACAGATGTTCCCATTTTACAAGGATGTAGATTATTTTCTACAGCTGTAGAACCAGCAGGAAAAAGCTAAAGAAAGAAGACAGTGTTAACTGGCAGCCTCCATTGGAAAAAATCTGGGTCCCTTTGGAAGATGAAAAAAGCTGAGCCACCTTAGAATGTGTTCTCCTTTCTCGTGGTTAGTAGGAAGAGTAAAAAATGGTAGTATAAGTGGTGTCCTTTTTTTTGTTGTTTTTCTATAAATACAGTCCTGGAAGTAGCATCCAAATAAGATGGCCTCCTTAAGAACAGAGCTATAATGGGAACTGTGTTTCAGATCGAGGACACTGTGTTCAATAATTACAAATAGGACCAACCATGTATTATCATTATATATTATACACTTATATTTACCAAAGGTACAACAATTACAGCAAATCTATAGTAATTATAAACAGTTAAGTCACGTGCCTTATAGTGGGCATAGAAGTACTTTATTGATGATTATTAAAGGGCCTTTTACTGTATTGCCTTCATAATCTATATCTAACATCACCCATAACAAACAGTATAATACACATTGAGTAAAAAGTTCATTAACAATTTTATTTATCTTCTTAGATTTTAACTATAAAGTACTTTCAAAAGTGATCTGCATGGAGTCTTTTAAAATATAGTATTCTGGAGTTGGAGACATGGATCAGCAGTTAAGATCCCTGACTTCTCTTTCAGAAGACCCAGGTTCGATTCCCAGCACCCACACGACAGCTAACAACCATCTGCAACTCCAGTTCCAGAGGAATCAGACTCCGTCTTCTGACCTCTGCAGGCATTTCACAACACAGGTGTACTTACATACATGTAGGCAATATACACATACATATAAAATAAAGATAATAAATAAAATATTTAAAATAAAATAAAATATAAAGTTCTGCACTGGAGAGAAAATTCAGAGGTTAAGAGTACTTGCTCTTGCAGAGGACCAGAGTTAGGTTCTAAGTACTCATGTTGGGCTGCTCACAACTACATGTTACTACAGCTCCAGGGAATGATTCTCTCCTCTGGCCTCCATGGATATCTACTTACACATACACATATGCGTACACATGCTTGCACAAACACACACACACACACACAATTCCACAATCACACATTCATATCCACATATCTCTCAAACTATTTCAAAATATGTTTCTAATATTTATGTGAGAAATTTCCTTTTAATTCTCTCTGCATTTTTGAAATATGTATTAATAGCCTCAAAACTGTTCATGTACTGAATGTGGTAATACTCATCTATAATTTCAACACTTAAGTGGAGGCAGGATGATTGTGCCTTAGAGGTCAGCTTAAGATTTAGAGTAAGACCCTGTATAAAAATACATTCGTACTCTTCGTACCAGTAATTATTCTATTTCTGTGAATTTAATTGAAGTGAATAAAGCAGTACAGAAAGAGTTATGGGGGGAGTACTGAAGAGATTACTCAGTGGTTAAGGGCACTGTCTGCTCTTACAGAGGATCTGGGTGAGATTCCCAGCACCCATATGGTGGCTAACAACCATCTGTACCTCCAGTTCCAGGGAATTCGACACCTTCTTCTGACCTCTGCAGGCATTGCATGACAGGGGTGCACTTACACACATGCAGGCAATACACTCACACACATAAAATAAAAATAATAAATAAATTATTAAAAAGAAAGTTGTGAAAATAATCATCAAAACACTATTTATAATACTACACAGTTTTTTAAAGTGTAAGAATGTAAGTGATAAATCTACAATATAAGGCTCAGGAAACATGGAAAAGGGGGAAGAAAGGTTACAAGCACTAGAGGGACAAGACACTTTTGCTAGTTAATACATTGTAGACATGGTAGGGAAGCTACACCAATGATATCTCCACAGTTTAGTAGTGTGACTAGATCCACAATAATGAGAAAACCAGTAGGCATGCCCAGGTGGATGGGGGAAATTTCATGGGGTCCCAACTCAAGATGAAGAGCTACAGGCAATCAATGGATGCTGAGGGATGGAGAATCAGTTTTCTCCAGGGACTAAATCTCAAGTGCTCAGATAATCCCAAATGTGCAACCCTAAACACAGGTACAGAAAAGCACCACTAGATAGACTCAGTGCATTTCATATAGATTTATTTATATCTATAAATGTATGCATGTATATATAATAGTAATCAAAGGAGAGGAAAAGAAATTGTGAATGAAGGGGGATATGGGAGTAATTGGAGGGAGACTGGATGGTTTAGAAATAATGGAAATACAATTAGCATGTATGTGTAATACCAAGTGACACACACAAAGGAATGCCACATAGTGACAGTTGAATTAGGAGTCATTTATTCATAGCCAGTGGTCAGAGAGGGGGCTAATGCCCCCCAAATCTCTAGACTCTGAGGCAAAGCAGGGCAGGGCTCATAAAGCTTAAAACCACAATTACACCATGCGGGGGCAAAACTAATAATCAAAGTTACATAAGATCACCATAATTACACCAGACCAGGCACAGGTCAGTCAACAAAGAGATTTTCCGTTAACAAAATTTTGGATTAAGGAAAAACAAGTTTCTCAGAATTGTAGAAACAATGGGCTCCATAGAGATGCAGGTTTAGCTGGGAGGGAGGACTTGCTATCTGGCTATGCTACCTGGCAGTCAAAAACACATGGCTGAAGTAGTCATAGATCTTAGAGAAAAACCTTTTGCTACATCCCTAGACCAATGTAGTTTCTTACTTTATTCTAAATATGCAACCTCATACTTAAAGGCAACTGTACCTTTCACCCCTCATCAAAGAAGCTTCTTTTTGCAACAGATGGAGACTATTACAGAGTTCCAAAACTGCTCAAACACAGAGAACAAGTGCCTGTGAGATGCTTAACCCTAAATGACACATCTTCAATGCAACTGTTACACATGGGATGAATGCATCTCTCAACTCTCACCAGAGAAGTTTAGTTATGCAGCAGATGGTGATTGACATAGAAACCCACAATTGGCCAATGTGCAGGAATAGACCTTTTAAAAGGTGATTGGAGCTGATTAAGGGAGCAGGGTATTACTATTTAGGGAGAGGCCTTCATCTAATCTGTGAAGGAGAAAGAAGCCTCAATAGTATGACCAGTCATCTTTGCTTACTCAGGACTGTGGGTTTTCTAGAGCAAGGCACTTAAAATGTAACAACTTGAACATTCCTTTGCAAACTGAAATGAACTGACCATTCCAGAATCAAGGCAAACTTGATTTGAGAAAACATGTGGGATCTTCAAATTTAACTCCTTTTCATTTGCAGATAAATAATTGAAACCAGAAAATAAGTATTGTTATGTCCAAAATCATATAGGGAACAGAGCATTGGACTAGGGGGATCAAAAGGCTTAGTTCTCCTCCCTGCTCCGCTTTTTACTAGCAAGACACTTAATTTGAAGCATAATGACATACATACCTTGCTTGTTCACAACAAGCTTGTCACAGCATCTCAATTCTTCACAAACACATGTGTTATCAGTAACAATAAACATGTACTATGCATTACTTTGGACACATTTCTAACATATAGGGAATATCAATAATTCCAAATTTGCCAATTATGATAAAATCTATTTGAGGTTATGTGTTTCAACAAATTAGTACAATGTTTTTATAAACATGCATTAAATGTTGGTCTGATGACTATTTGTCTCCATTTGAAAATGTAGTTGTAGAGATGCCATATCTAGTAGCAATGAGATAAAGATTTCTATTAATGCTCCCATTTTGAGGAGACAGAGAATCATGTAGCAAAGGTTGGACTTAAACTTGCTATGTAGTTAAAGAGGACCTTGAACTCCAGATCCTCTTGCCTCTCCGTCCTCAGTACTGTGATTACAGGTATACACTAATACCCAATTTACGAGGTGCTAGAATTACAGGTGTACACTATTTCACCCAATTTATGAGGTGCTGGGGGACTGAATAATACTCCCATTTTATAGGTGAGAAAACTGTGACTCAGTGTAATTTGACTTGCTTTATAGGGTTTTTTGTTTGTTTGTTTGTATTTTCAAGACAGCATCTACCATAGCCCTTGCTGACCTGGAACTTGCTATGTAGACCAGACTGGCCTTGAACTCACAGAGATCCACCTGCCTCTGCCTCCCAAGTGCTGGGACTAAATGCATTAGCCACCGTGCCCAGCTACTTTATACAGTTTATACAGTAAGTGGTGCAGCCATCTGTCTCTCAATTCTGCATTCTATTCTACTTCCTTAAGATGATACCCAGCGAAGCACCTTCTTGAATGAGAGCACAAGCATCATTCTTTTTTTCCTTTTTACTGTAAGCAATTTTCTTCCTACTGGCATCTTCACGTTAGACAAAACCTACCCTCTTGAAGTAAATAGAGACTACCAGGAACCTGTGAGACATTTTGTGATGAATCTTCAGAGAACTTCAAGGTCCTGGAGAATGTCTATAAGCAATTACAGGGACTGCAGAATATCCCCCACAGGGTAAGGATTAAAGTCACTAGTGTTCTGGTAAATGTTTAAACTGTTTGATCAGGGAGAGGATGAAGTAGGACAGCCTGATGTGTAGCACTTACAGATATCGGTGATGTAAATATTTCCACCACAGCTGATTTCGGACTACCAATTTTATTGGCTGCTATGAGTCAGTACTAGCCAGAACAAGTCAGCTCAGGCCAGTTCTACCATATCACTACGAGCATACGTCGAACTTTTTCTTCCTTGGCTGTGAATAAATTCAGTGAGACCTAAAAGACATCATTCAAAGAACTTTTTTTTATATCAGGCATAAGGGAGAGAAAGAAGTGAGTGCAGAGTAGTGGGTTAGGGTAGATCAGAAGGTGGAATGACTTAAGAGAAACCCCTGAGAAATGAAGGTGTTTCTGGTTGCTGCTGACAAGTCTAGGTCTGGACTCCCATGAAACCTCTCAGGAAAGCCAAAGCTAGTACCTACAGTAATTAGAGAATCAAGGAGAACCAAGCTTTCTGTCTATAGATCTCTCTCATATCTCTCTCTCTCTCTTACACACACACACACACACACACGTGATCATAACACCTAGGAAATAATACATTTATATAATATATGATTATAAAATCTGGATTCTACTTGTCCCTGTAGTGTTCCAATAGCTTTTTTTTTCTTTCTTTCTTTCTTTTTTTTTTTTTTGGCTGAATCCAATCAAATGTTAGGCATTGGACTTAGTTTGTTAGTGTCTTTGATCCTTTTTAAATTAGATGAGCTCTCAGATTCCACTATATTCTCTTTTGCCTTTTTTTTCTTTTTTGGTCTTTTTGAAGCAGGGTCTCCCTGTACCCCAGCTGTCCTGGAACTCACTATGTAGACCAGGCTGGCCTTGAACTCACAGAGATCCGCCTGCCTCTGCCTCCCAAGTGCCGGGACTATAGGCGTGCACCATCACGCCCAGCTCTCTTTTGTCTTTTATGACATTGACCATTTTTAAAAGTCCAGGCCAGTGTTTTGCAGATGTCTCTCAGTTGGATTTATATGATTATTCCTTATGAATACATTGAAATTAAACGTTTTTGTTTACCACACTCTCATGTCCTCATCAGGAGGAATAGAATGCCATTTCCCCCAATACTGGTGTTGTTAATCAGTTCATCACCTTCATTTCATCACACTAGGATTGTGTCCCGCTATTTGTCTCTTGTAATGTTGCCCACAAAGCTTTAAATTTGTGCGAATATTCTCTTCCAGGAGCAGCCTCTCTATGCTGAAAGTATAAATTACTTGGTTCACTGCAGAACCATGGGTTGAAAAGGCATTAGCCCTAATTAAAAGAAAAAACAAAAGAGATTTATTTTAATAAAATAAGTTGGCACTAAGCTTCTTAGCCAAATTCATGAGCTATTCACATGACAAGGGACCTTATCTATACAAGAGATCCCTTATCCAAATTGTGAACTGCTTGTGGATGACTCTGCTTCAGCCCATACATGCCTATATCCCTAGCACTGAGCCTAATGCTTAGACTGTAGCAGATGCTCAAAGAAAGTTCGTTGAATAAATTTTGACCCAATTGCAATTACTGTCTTTATGAATGAGTAACTAATCACACTAAGTGGAAAATGTACTTTATTTTGTCAACTGGCACCAGCTGGAATTTATTTGGCTGCCTGAACAGTGTGCTTCTCATGGGAAATGACAAAGCTTTCCATTTTCATCCAGGTATTTGACCTTCTTCAGGTGTTGTTAAAAGTCTCCGGTTGTTCCAAAAAGCATAGCTTCTTCATATTAGAATTAGAACTTGTTCTAAATAAATAAGGACCAGCCCTGTGCATTTTAGGATTAGATTTGGCTGCAAATGACATAAAACCCAAAATAACAGTGGGTTAAACAATAGCCATTTATTTCTCTCTGATGTGAAAGATCTCAGTTCTGGCCAAGATGGCATAACAACAACCAGATTTACTCTCCTGCCTGAAACAAGGAAAGAAACAGGCCAAAGGAAAACAATAATTTTCAGACACTGGACTTCAAGCAACAAAAATACAATGATCTCTGCAAGACAGGAAACAAAGAAGGCAAGCCCTGTGAGAGCCTCCAGCTTAATGTCTGGAGAGTGTCCAGGCAAGGATATGGGGGAAAGGCTGAGACAGAGCCCCATGGATGAGAGATGATCCTTGCTGAGAGTCCAGGAAGATCCAGGCAGTTGAAATTTCCACAGCAAAGTACTGAAGATGAAAGTGCCATATAGAAGAACTTGAAATGTATGGCGAACTCTCCATTGAATCTTTGGGTAAGCATTAATCAAAGTCTTTCTGTAAGGAAACTAACCTAGACCAGGGAAAGAATTATCTCAAAGGAATCAAAGTAAAATTCTCAGAGACCACATAAAATTGGGAATGCATTACCCCATCCCCCTCAACCAGAATGGAAAAACTCTTCTTTCACAGAGCATCCAATAGAGTACTCAAAAGGTCTTGCCCCCACATTGGTGCCAAATTAGCCGTAGATTCAAGACTGAGCTAGAACTAATAAAATTTTTAAAAATAAGCCCTGAAAGACTCTGTTTCTAAGTAATTTAACTGTGTAGCAGAAGAAAGTCCAAAGCTATTTATAGAAATAAAAATATCCAGCAATGACCAAGATAAAATTCACATCTGGCATCAAATTGAAAGCATCAGGCTTCGAAACAAACAAGAAAATACTGACCACTAGTGAGAAAAGTCAGCCAATCAAAACTTCCCCAGAAATAACAGATGATACACAGAGACTTGGACAGTTAATATAACTGTTTTGTACATATTCAAGTACCTAGAGGAAAGACTGAACATGGTAAGATATTTTAAAAGCCTTAATAAAGCTTGTTCAGATGAAGAATTCAATGCTGGTGTGCTGTACAAATCTACATAGCCAGTTGAGAGCTTGAATGACAGCTTCATAATTATAAAGACCCAGGCCCTTTCTACCTTATTGTCCAACCATTAGCACTTCCACTTTGGTTCCAAAATGATGACTCTAGCTTAAGTCATCGTATCTTCATTGCAGCAGAAGGATGAATGACTAGGGAAAGCAAGGGTGCCCCTCCATCTAAAGACACTTAGAAATATCATAGCATCACTTTTGCTTATACTACATGGGCCAAAATTTAGTCTCATGGTCACAGTCATCTGACAGTGAGGGCAAGAACTGTAGTATTGCTTTGCCTTTACTGCAAGAATGAACATCATTCTCAGCAATGAGACAGAACACCAGAAAATGTGGACATCACTCTGAAGGAGCACACAGATGGTATCTATGTTTCTGAAACAGGAACGGTAGAGATGGATAATGAATAAAATTTAAGTTATCACACTACAGAAACAAGGTAGTATTATGCCAAACTGAAATATTTTAAAGAGGTTAGTAAAAGATTTCTATTGATTTGGAATGCACTTTAAATCTCTTCAATCTAGTTAGCAAATAACAAAATCAACTCAAGAAAAACAGAAAGAGGGTAAGTGAGATGGTTTAATGGATAAAGTTACAACAAGACTGATGACTTAGGTTTGATGCCCCAGGCCCTACATGGTGATTCCAGCACCCACGTGGTGGCTAACAACCGACTATAACTCCAGTTCCAGGGGAATCTGACACTCTCTTCTGACCTCCGTGGGAGCTGCACAACACAGGTGCACTTAATACACATAAAAGATAAAAATAAGAAATAAAATTAGAAGAAGGCATTGGATCCCATGAAACTGAAATTACAGGTGGTTGTTAGCTGCCATGTGGGTGTTGGGAACTAAACCCAGGTCCTCTGCAAGTGCAGCCAGTGCTCTTAACTACTGAGCCATCTCTCCAGCCCCAATAAATAAAATATATTTTAAAATAATAAAATAAAATGTCAGAGTTTCATCATTTAGTGAAGAATGGGAGAAAAGAATTAGAGGGGAAACAAGCCATTACTTGTCAATTTCCGAGCATTATTTCCTTAGTTCTGAATAAATTCTGGTCCCAGTTTGAATAACATTATGACTGCTGGCTTCAAAATCACTTCATGGAGATTTCCCTTCAGTAATTTTTGATATCCAGAAATTAAAAACCTGAGTGATTTGTTTAAAGTTGTTTAAATTTCAGCTCCCACACTTCTAATATATTTTGAGGTTTAACTCAAACAAACTACCAGAGTTGTTCCATTTTCTAACTCAGTGGCAGTAAGCTAGAGGTGGAATTTACATTTTGTTTGACTTTGGACTATGTTTATCTGGTCCAAGAAACCAGGATCACTCAGTGTGTTTATGCCTTAGTCCTGAAATGGTTCACTTTTTTTTCTTACTGAAGTCACTACATCTACATCAGAAAGCAACTTTTTTTTGGTTGTTTTGTTTGTTTGTTTTTTGAGACAAGCTCTCCCTGTGGCCCCAGCTGTCCTGAAACTCAACTTTTACAAGGTCCTTCTTGTCACATGCTTTGGAACTTCATTGCCTTCTTACTGATAGAGAAGTAGTTGGCACACAATAGGTGCAACCTTTTTTATGAACTTCATAATTCCTATGAAGACTTTCTTCTGGTTGGTCATACAACTGTTCCTAAGTTTTGAATCACCTGGTTGCTACAACTCATTGGCCATTTTGAGCAGCCTTTCACTATTTAAAGCTCCATTATTGCTCTCATCATGCCAAAGTGGATGGTAAGCGGGCATGTGGCTGCTCAATGTTCTTCCTCAAGCAAGAATTATTACTAAAAAATTAGCAGTTCTTTCAAGGTTCCATACAAACCAAATGTCATGGCTAGCTCACTTAATGTTCCTGCAGAGCATTTTGCACTAACTGTGTGCTATCCTGAGCAACTCAGACCAAAAACTCTGTAGGAAGTCAGGCCTGGGTGCTTTCCAGTTGCTAATGGCTTTGATTGCTTTAACAACCTTCCCCTCAGACACTGCAGTGTGACATTTTCACTTTCCCCCCCATAAAAGCACTCTCCTATAATCACATTGCTTCTGTATGATTAACATCCCAATCATCATTATTCTTTAGACCAAGTAACAGTGAATCTGCAGCATAATATTCATGGGTGTTTGGAATTGCAAACTAACAACCTAAAAAGGTTTTTTTTGGTGGAAGAAGTTGGGATGGAACTTTCAGTGCTGATGTGGAATCCAGATTATGAGCTCAGGGGAAGACTCTTTCCCTATGGACTCTCCTACTGTGTACCTGTCTGCAGAGGTCAACAATGGAATCTGTTTAGTAAACATACTCACTGCCTTATTGTGCTCTGTCTCACTTGATTTCTCATTGGACACCCAGAGTCAACAGTCCCAGGCCTCTTGGAAAAGAGATAATTAAAAAAATTAAAAATATGGAAGCACAAGAGACCCCGGATAGCCAAAACAACCCTGAGAACTAAGAGCAATGCTGGGGGGATTACTATACCAGATTTTAAACTGTACTACAGAGCTATAGTCATAAAAACAATATGGTACTGGCACAA